>NC_037537.1:23631391-23671741 GCF_001531365.2 Cynara cardunculus var. scolymus
CAACCATGGAACTCGATTTCTTCAACCATGGAACTCGATTTGGAAGAACAATTTAGGGTTTGAGGTTACTGATTCATGATGGAACTCGATTTAGGGTTTTTGGTTACTGTTGTGTGTGTTTTGACACTTTGGAAATGAAACAAGATAACGTCCTTTTTGGTCATTTTACATGTATAAGCAAAATTTACCAAACACTAAAAAACAACTTATCAACTTATTGCTTTTTGGTACCGCTATAAGCTAATCCAAGCACTTTTTACAAAACTCCAGTTTGATACCACATAAGTTAATAAGCACTTTTACAAAAAAGCATAAGTTGTTTTAATAAGCAATCCCAAACACCCCCTAAGGTAAATGATTGGGTACATACTTACCCAGTAAAAATTTGGTCCGATAGATGACTATTATTTAAAAATGTTAGTGGCTATTTTGTTATAATTACAAAATAGTGGGGGCTGTTTTGTTATACTTGCCAAATGTGTGTGGCTGTTTTGATATTATTGCAAAAATTTTGGGGCTGTTTTGTTATAAGTACAAACTTTTGGGTCATAAATGAATCAACAAACGGTCTATATTGTCCATACGACGTCGTCGATCAGATACTTGTCCGCTAAACCCTCAAACCCTAAATATAAGCTTCATAGCGACGAACTCTTCTTTCCATAACTACCCTCTTATCCATACACTACTGAAAGAACTCTCAGCATCTATCATGGCGTCTGCTAATGCAATCTATACAGCTTCAATACTTTCCACCCATAAGAAGGTAATATGTTTTACTTCAATAATTCTCTTGTGTTAAGCCAAATTGTTGTTTTGTATGTGTATTGGTTACGTTTTCTGGTGATGATTTGGGGTTCTTCTTCGAGCAGGGGAGTGTGATAAATGGTAGTAGGAGGATTAATCAATTGCAGACCGTTCAGAAGATGAGGCAAACGAATCGCCGGTTTGCGGTTCGAGCTGCGGCTAAAGACATTGAATTTGATCAGAAATCGAGGGCAGCTATGCAGGCCGGAATTGATAAACTTGCCGACGTTGTTGGCCTTACACTTGGACCTAGAGGTATCACATTTTCATTTCATGTTTTCGTGGTTAGAATTCCCGTTCTCGCCTATTTGGATCGGTGTTTGGTGGTTGATATGGAAAATGAATTTGTTTGGATTTAGACAATTGTAAATGGATTTTGATTCTAATAAGAAAAAAAAAAAAAACAAGAACGTTTAGGATTTATTTAGGTTTGTATTCACATCAGGAGGGAGTTATAGGCTTGTTGAATGGATTTTGTTTGCAAATACACACTAGAATCTCCAGAAAGTGCGAAATAAACACCATAACTTTAAGGATGAGCTATTTTTGGATAAGAAGATAAGTGATTGTTATTGCTTTTTGTTGCAAGCTAACTACCATCTTGGAGATGCCAAAAAGACATCATAGTTTATAGACTCGAGAGTTGCTTACCAAAAATGCAAGAAAAGTACATTCTTACTGGTCTTTTACATCCAAAAGTGTACTTGCAAGTTCTAGTGTTCTAAATGCATTTTGGCAAATCAAAATCAAGTGATTCTAATACTCCAGAAAATGTCCCAAACAATTTTTTTTGGTGTTGTGTTTATATTGCCATAATTTTCCAAACTTGTTTCTTTTTGCAAAGTAATGCAAACTATAGTGTTCTTTTAGCAATTTCACATGAATGGTGGTTAGTTTCTGCCAAACGGTAAGAATTAAGTTGATCATTTTGTTGCAGACTTATTGCAACCATCTTCTTTCATGCACCATTGCTAACTTTAGATGAGAATTTTGACCAAGTATATTAATTGGTTAGGGAGGAATGTTGTCTTGGATGAATTTGGCGCCCCCAAGGTGGTTAATGATGGAGTTACAATTGCCAGAGCTATTGAGCTACCTGATGCCATGGAAAATGCTGGCGCTGCTCTTATCAGAGAGGTTTGGATCATGCTCTATATTTCTCTAGTTGTGACTACTGATTGATTACTGGTTTTACCATATGTTTAACGATGGTGAATTGAATTATTGACAGGTTGCAAGCAAAACCAATGACTCAGCCGGTGATGGTACAACAACAGCGTCAGTTCTTGCCCGTGAGATTATCAAACTTGGTCTCCTGAGTGTCACATCTGGTGCCAACCCAGTTTCATTGAAGAAAGGTATTGACAAGACGGTACTGGGTTTGATTGAGGAGCTGGAGAAGAAAGCTAGACCGGTGAAAGGCCGTGATGATATTAAAGGTAACATGATTTCTGTACTCCAATTTTTGGCTTATATATAGGGGGATAATCATGTGAGAACCAATATCTATATATCTATATAGATAGATAGATATTGGTGAAGGGTTTCAGCATAAATTGTCTTGTCTTCTGATTGGATTCTTGTATCTTATTAAAGCCATTGCTTCAATCTCTGCTGGAAACGATGACATCATTGGAAGCATGATTGCTGATGCTATTGACAAGGTTGGACCAGATGGTGTTCTGTCAATTGAGTCATCATCCTCTTTTGAGACAACTGTTGATGTTGAAGAAGGAATGGAGGTTTGTCTTGAATTAGAACTTAATCTGCTTCTGTTTCTTGACCTAACCCATGTTTTATATATCATGGAGATGATATTTTTTGATGTTTCCTCATCTCTATGGGATTTTGTAGATCGATAGAGGATATATTTCTCCTCAGTTTGTTACCAACCCTGAGAAACTACTGGTCGAATTTGAGAATGCTAGAGTGCTGATTACAGATCAGAAGATAGCTTCGATAAAGGAGATTATTCCTTTATTGGAAAAAACCACTCAATTGCGAGCTCCTTTGTTGATTATCGCTGAGGATGTTACCGGTGAGGCTTTGGCTACTCTTGTTGTGAACAAGCTGCGAGGTATCCTTAATGTCGCTGCTATTAAAGCACCTGGTTTTGGTGAGAGGAGAAAGGCTTTACTTCAAGATATTGCCATCATGACAGGTACATTTTGTTTATTTTGATACACTACAATAAAATCAGCTTTATAGGATGCTAAGCATGTACTTTTCTAATAAACCGTTTTATATGACTTAAGTTTATACGACCAAACACAGTGCATCCTATGGACAAGTGTTACAATCAGTCGATACAACATTTTTGGGTGTACTGACAAATTTTTAGGACAATTTTGAAATAAAACGTCCTATTAGTCTTTTTATAACATTATCTGGAACATTTGTCTTATAAATACAAATGTACTTGTTCATGAGACGCTTCTCAAAAGTGACCTATAAAAAAGCTAATATAACTCTTCATTTCAAAAGTGTAATAAAAAACTTGTTAGGATGCTCAAGTATGTCCTCACATCCTATTGTGACACACCTCTATCTCACACACGTAATTGTTTGATCCTATAAACTTAAGTTCTATAATGCAGTCTATTAAGACATTTAGCCATCTTTGGCGTCATATAAAACCGGTTTTGTTGTCGTAATATTAGATATGACTTGAACTCAGTCGACCCATTATTTGTTTTCCATTGTTTGAAATCTGTGATATAGGAGCCGAGTATCAAGCCAGTGACTTGGGTCTGCTTGTTGAAAATGCCTCTGTCGAGCAGCTTGGTATAGCCAGGAAGATTACAATCACCAAGGACTCCACAACCATCATCGCGGATGCTGCATCAAAGGACGAGATACAATCTAGGATCGCCCAGATCAAAAAGGAGTTGTCGGAAACAGATTCTGTGTACGACTCCGAGAAACTTGCTGAAAGAATCGCAAAGTTATCTGGTGGGGTCGCTGTTATAAAAGTCGGTGCTGCAACCGAAACCGAGCTAGAGGACCGCAAGCTTCGTATCGAAGATGCTAAAAATGCAACCTTTGCTGCTATAGAGGAAGGTATTGTACCTGGAGGTGGTGCTGCATATGTTCATCTATCAACATTGGTTCCAGCCATCAAGGAGAAGATCGTGGATGCCGATGAACGATTAGGTGCCGACATCATTCAAAAGGTAAGTAATTCTTACTTACTATATTATATAACACATAGGAGATTCAAATAAGAAGACTACATACAGTGAGAAGGTAAGAAGGGAAAGGTTCATATGAATCATTGAAAAAATCCATTTGAAGATGCATATATAAACCCATATAAATTAATCAGTAACATCAGTTTACATATACCTTTTCAAATAGATTTTTTCAATATATTCACATATGAATATTTCCTTCGTATCTTCTCACAGCCTTCGTATTTAAATGGCAACCCCTATAAAACATTTGCTCAAAGTCATAAAACAACCCTTAAAGCTCATTAAATTTTATAAAACTAACTAATAACTAATTGATAAACACGAGCAATAGAAGGCATAATACTCCATTGAAATTATAATAAAATACAATCTTTATTTTAAATCTATAATATTTAAATTATAATAAAAAATTGAATTAAGAAAACTATATTAAAAGCAGATAAATTTATGATCTTCAATTTGAAACTCTGTGTGTTGATATATTTTTCTTGGGTTTTTTTCTTGAACCAAATCTTCAAATTTGCTTTTTCTTTACAAATAGAATTTTACATTCTGGTGCATTACACGGATACATAACTAGTAAACCATAATTTGTTTCCATTGGTTGGTTTTAGGCATTGGTGTCACCGGCATCTCTAATAGCCCAAAACGCGGGAGTTGAAGGGGAAGTGGTGGTGGAGAAGATAAAGGAGAGCGAATGGGAGATGGGGTACAATGCAATGACGGACAAGTACGAGAACTTGGTGGAAGCGGGAGTTATCGATCCAGCAAAGGTAACTAGATGTGCGTTGCAAAATGCGGCTTCGGTTGCGGGTATGGTTCTAACGACACAAGCGATTGTTGTCGAAAAGGCCAAGCCAAAGACATCAGTGGCTAGTGCACCCCAAGGTATGACTGTATAATTAATTAATAGGGGCTTATTAGAAGGTGATATTGGACCAAATAAGGTCCACTTTTGTACCAATTCGAGATGGAACTTTATCACGGCCAAATGTCAAAAAATTTGAAGAAATTTATATAATTCAGTAATTTACGTACATTGATGTTCATTTATAGGATTTTTATCATACCAACAAAGAAAATTGATGTTACATTTTGTTGGAAAACCAATTGGAGAAAATATCTGTGGGTAATTCACCAAATTCAATGAAGGGGTTGTTTACCTAAACACTAAATATGGTTCAGCAATTACGGGTAAGATTCAACACATCACCTACCTTATCGAGTAAGATTTTAGTTCATTAAAGCGGCATTGTATGCAACAATTTTGTTTGGTAAGCACTAATGGGGCAAGAATGTTTGTTTAGCAGCTTAATAAGCCTAATATGGCTCGGAACTTATTCAGTGAGTTTTTCAAGCAGAGCTTGATGTAGAAAGCCAATTTTTTTCCCAAACTTGTACCTTCCAATTAAAAAATGTGTTCATTCAATCCATGAAAAAACTATCCCAATCATAAATCTTCTCAATTTATACAAATAGGTTAATCTAGAGATACAACTTTGTCCATACATGGTTCAATGAAAAATCAACCAACTAAGAGTTGTTACTCTCACTTACCGGATAGGACTTTTGATCCTTGTCATCGTTCTTACTGGGTAAGATTCTCGATCTTTGCAATGTTCATCCGGTAAAGTAATTTGACTTGGTTAACACTTACCTGCGTTTGGTAAACAGCCCTCAAGTCAAACCATTTGTCTTCTCCTTCAATCTTGTTTTTAATTTACTAAAAGGGCGTCCATAATTCGTAATTGAGTGATCTGCAAGAGAATTCACAACACTGAAGCTATATCTCTAGAAAATCCGGAAGCAATCTTCTTTCGAGCCTATAAAAGATCGCAAATCACAAGAGCGTGGCTTCCTAGACGGTCAAATATTCAAAACACATCATAAGTGAAGAGAAGTGAACATTGTGTATGAGTATTTACCGTATATAAATATTATACATTAAAAAAATCAAACCTATTTATTTGATCAATAAAAGTTGATTACCGACAACTCCAACCGATTATACACAGAACCTGCTTTCAATGACATCAATGTGAGAGAACATTTTTTTGACTCACTTAACGGCTGAAGCTAGTGAGAGACTTAACTAGACAAAGTCACCCACTCCTTTACCAATATAACTATTTGTCAGATACATTATTTATTAATTAATTTATTAATAGTATAGTTAGGCAAGAACCGGGCTTTAACCGGTCCTAACTAGACCTGCTCTTGATGAATCCTCGTTTCCGATCTTTAATTGATCCCTATTTGAAAAAACAAAGAAACGGTCTCTAAACCCCAATCATTTTTCTAGTTTTTTTTAATATTTTAAATAAACTTAATTTTTTTTATAAAATTTGTGTTTTAAATATACTATTTCTAAACATTTATTTCAAAAATATTTCGTTTGTTCCAACCAAATATCGTATTTCTCAATCACTAAAGCATGAAAAATCGGGTTTTTTTTTTTGAGAAATCGGATCATTGCTTGATTTTGGAATTGTTTTTCCTTTGTGTGGCTAAACTACCGACTCAAACACATATTAAAAAGAGAAATTGTACAAAAGAAATGTATAGGATCGCAAAAAAAAAAACCATAACCGATGATAACCGATCAAGTTTTTAGTAACCATTCTCGACTATCTTGTAACTGGCCCTGGCCCACTTACCCATTGCCAGAGCCCGTCTTCAGGTCCTGAACACTCGATTAAAACGAAAGGAAATTAGGCCATTAGTTTGTATTTGTGGATCAAAAAAGAAGCAAACCCGCAAATCGTGGGAAAGTTGAATGAAGGCTAGCCGACTTCGATACTGAATGAACATGCATGCTGGTTGGTTTTCTACTTATATAGATCAAAGACCGAGCCTTTCTCTGAAACCGTTGGTCAGCATTGATGAACATAAGCATATTACTGAATTAAGAAAAACATGATTCACATATGAATAATCTCACACCAAATAAATATATAGATCAAAGGCCGAACCTTTCTGTGAAGCTGTTGGTCAGCATCGATGAACATAGTGAAATTACTGAATCAAGATAAACATGATTCACATATGAACGATCTTACACAAAATAAAAGGGACTTACTAAATCAGAATATTAAAATGATCCAAGACAATAAAAGAAGTTGCTGTTGTACATAGCAAGTGAGGCAGGAATGGCTCATTTCGGCTTTAATAGTGGCAGGGCTGAAACCATATCGCTCCGATATACTGAGTTTGGGTCGGTTTACTTTTAGGGGTGAAACCATATCATTCCATACCCTACTTCTGATTGGGATATACTCAGGTTGCTGATTTGTTGACCGTAACGAACCCCCTAAAAAGAGCTGGGAGATCTTTGGTTTGGTTTTAGGGGTGAAGCCATACCAATGAATCCAAAGTTTAGGCTTTTGTTGGACATAATGTTGGTAGGACAGCCATAGCCTCTCCATCAAGAACAAGAACCCCAGTGTTGTTGAAGCACCTGGTTGTAAACTTGGCACTAACCCAAGTCGCAAAATAAAAGTTAGATCTTGCAGTTCAAATGTAATCAAGAGTTCGGACTTGATTTCGACTCACATATATTTCTTCTTTGATTCTCTTATGCTAGTAGCTTCAACTTCTCCAGTAATCTCCTCCTCTACGTAAACCGGCGATCTGAAGTGCAATGTCTGTGAGGCATATACTGCTCCAGGCTACAAATCAGTAGTACAATTTTCGGGTATCAAACCACAACTTGTATTCACCTGTGCATATGGGTTACATATAAACCTACAAGAGCTTCAAGTCCTTGTTGCGTGCGCAACAAAAACCAAAAGAACGCAATATATCTCATTCAAAAATACGGTTTGGGAAATGAAATGTACACAAATCTGTCATCTTCCCCAAAGGGTAAAGTATGATCCTGTGAAGACCCTGATTTGTGCAAAAGTGTGAATGGTACAGAAGGCAATATGTATACAAGAAAGGCGTGAATAGCTTACGAAATGAGAAGCAATGATCCTTGGGAATAGAGATGCAACAAGCATTCCAGGAACCACTCTATCTTTAAATCCAGCATTCCTTGCAAATTCAGGATCTAAATGCAGAGGGTTTGCATCAAAACTCAGCTTCGAGAATTCAACAAGATCTTGACTTGAAAATATTCTTGTTTGTTTCAACCTGTCTCCGCTTTTAAGATATGAGTCTGAGGAGTATCTCAATGTTGGAATGTAGTTAAACATACGCTTGATTGCCATCATATCAATGGATTCCTCAGAAGATGAAATAATATGTTTCTTCAAGCAAAAAGAAAGTGACTACACGATGATCTAATGCAAATTCCAATGAATCTGCTTATGAACTAGTAAGATTTAGCTGACCCCTGAATATGATTGCTTGATACAATTATTCTACAGAGTAATACACCTGTACAAAAGAGAGAACATTATCTGAAATTACAACCCAAAATGATCATCTATCAATCAATGTTACTGCAAAGGGCAACCATCACATTCTTCAGTCATGAATCACCATATGTAACAATTTAAATAACCAAGTTAACGAGCAACCAAGTTTGGCAATGGGATTATAAATGTTCCAGCTCTATGAAGCATTTTATCAAACACTTAAATGAACAAATTACATAGAACTCGAACAACGCTCATCACATAAAGATAAACTACATAAAGCACAATGACATCATTTACTTATCCATCATGCATCTATAGAGTGAAAAAGTGGGCCTTTGTGTGTGTGTGTGAGAGAGAGAGAGAGAGGGAGGAGGATTACATGGGGATGAGAAGTGGCGGATACAAAAACTCCAGCAACCAGAGGCGGACCGTAAACCTCTTGTTATTTTTGTGCTGAGAACTCAGTATCAAACCAATAGCTGTAACAACTATGATGGTCCTGTGCCTATTTTTGTTTGTGCTTATAGGAACATCATGTGATATACACAAATTTAGCACACTTGTTATTTGTAATGAACTGGGGTTAAACAATAGAAAAGAACAATTCATGTTTTTGTTGTCTTTCATCTGTGATTCTGCTCACAGTCATAGCCCCAATCTTTTGGCTTCTCATTAGATTCTTCTGATCCTCTAACTAAAGAACATTAGAAATTATGCTGGATAAATAATTAATGAAGTGTTGAAAATTTCTGAAGTCTGAACTACTAACTTTTTGGTCTGGTCACCGGTGTGCACTGTGCAGTGTGCTCATACAGGCTAGTAAACAAAGCATGAATCAAATTCCTCATCAATAAAAAATGAACGCAAACCTAGATATGCATTTTGACCAAATTTCCTCATCAACCAAAACATGAATGCAAGCATATATATGCATTTTGATCAAATTTCCTCATCAATCAAAACATGAATGCAAACATATATATGCATTTTGATCAAATTTCCTCATCAATCAAAAAGGGCGTACAACCCAATATATGCATTTTGATCAAATTTACTCATCAATCAAAGCATGAATTAAAACCTATATATATTTTGCACAAATTTCCTCATCAACCAAAGCAAGAATGAAGGCCTAATAAACAAAAAAACGAAACCATAATACTACCTATTTTCACCACCGGAGGACTAGACAGGAGTCAACGTCGGAAGAATGGGGGAAAGAATCGCCGGCGCCGGGGCCGCAGCGGCGGGGAGAGGGTGAGGGACAGGGGCCACTTGAGAGTTGAGAGAGTGTGGATAATTTCTTTCACAGCAATGTTTTTTTACTGGGTCCGCATTTGGGCCGTAAATGTGGTAAAGCTACATGGGCTACAAATAAATGCTTTATGCTTAAGCCCAATAAAAGAACACTCAAAAGAATGTAAAACTAACTTGACCTGTAACAAATGAGATGAAATGGGTGTTTGGAATTGCTTATAAAAACTACTTATTAACTTATTACGGTGTGACAACAGTAATAAACATTTTTAAGTATTTGGATAAACAATTTATAACGATGTCAAACTGGTGATAAGGATTTTTTGAAGAAGTTAAAGTCTTCCGACTTAAAATAAGTTGATAAGTGCTTTTATAGAAAAACATAAATTGTTTCAAATAAGCAATCCCAAACACCCCCGAACTATAAAATACGTAATAAACGAACAAAAAAAGCAAATTAACTCATAGATATAACGTGGTTCGGGTTACTTGACATGAGAATGAGATCCTCCCCGATGGGGTCAGGAATTCCGTCAAAACCTGTGGACAGGGTTTGAGTAACGTGATTCCCGCCTAGTCCTCGTATATTAAATATATTATATATTTACTATTAAATATATTATTTTTAAAGAATTAGGGGCTGTTTGTTTGGCTCTTAATGGTGACATTAAGAGCCAATCTCTTAATCGGTAAGAGGTAAAGATTGTTTGGTAAAAAAAAATAACCCTCTTAATGATTACATGACCCTCTTAACCATTTTGTGTCTATGGCTTCACTCAACCATTCAGATATCATTTCTTCCTTCTTTACCCTTCCTTCCACGTCGCCTTCACAATCTTTCCCACTCATCTCTTCCAGCTTGAGCCACCAAACTCAACAATGGCGTCGCGCGACAAGAATCCGGCAAAACCATCGACGAGTCGTCCCCGCAGCATTCGAACTCTCTCCGATTTGAACCGACCCTCCGCTCACGATTCTGACAGCGACTCGGATGCCCCTCAGGAGTACTATACCGATGACAAAAAGAGGTTTCCCTTCGATAACTTCCAAACCCTAGATTTCTTTTTCTTTCTTACTGATCGTTTAAATCCTGGATTAGTTTGTGACGATAATAGATTATTGATCATCGATCATGTTGATTGAATCAAATTGAGCCTGCTGTATGTGCACTGAAATTTCATGGGATTATGCACTGTATGTTGAAATTTCATGGGGTTATGATTTATCTTTTCAGAGGGTTAAAATGGTAATTTACTGTCATTCAGAGAACAGTTACCAAACAACATTATTTCATTCAACACTTAACCATTATGCACCAAACCATTCAGCAACTGACATTAAGAGGTTGGCTCTTAATATCACCATTAAGAACCAAACAAACAGCCCCTTAATGATGCAATTTTATTGTTGTACCACCTAAGCTTGGATAAAGCAGTATGGAAAGATATGAGTAAATGAATTTGATATGCTTTTAGGCTTTAGCATAATAATCGTAGCCACTCTATTGACTATTGGGATTGAATAAGCCAATATGACCAACTACGTCAATACCTGTATCCTTTACACTATCAAGTGTTCTATCATTTTTTTTTCATTTTCGTCCAATATAAATTGCAACTTTGACTTTGTTTAAAAGATCTTAATAATAGAAACGAAAGTATCGTGAGAAACACCGGGGTTCATTCAAGGGAGAACTGATTAGTTTGTGGTAACCATGAGATCCGATGTGAACCACTCGTTTAAGATATTTCTTAAATAAGTTAAAAATGTTATATAGTAATTCTATTTTTGACAGCTAAGCAAAATATTTAATTAATTTTTTAGAAGAAAATATTTAATTAAATTTAGTTACCTAGTATATAAATTACCTAATATACATCGTGTTTTAAAGACGTTTGTGAATCAAAATGTATCATAGTGATAACGTTCACAATATTTCATTTGTATAACAATGTATTTTCTTTGTTTTATTAGATGTATCATAGTATGCATTTTTATTATTTTTATTGCTTTACAAAGGGTATCACATTATGCATTTTGTATGTATATGTGAGTATCACAGTGAATATTGTTTGTAGGTATCACATTCACAGCATGTGTCTTGTGTTCACATAAGAATAATGTTCGCCGAATAAGATTTGCCGGAGAGAGGAAAAAGGAGATATGAGAAAAAATATTTATAAAATTTCTAAAATGCCCTTAATTAATATTTTAAGTTAAAATTACCAAAATTATTAATTTTTTAATTTAATCTTTGATTTGTGGTTGAGATTGTATCTCACAGTTACCACAAACAAAACAGTTCTCACCAAAGGGTCTTTGGTCTAGCGGTATCGTAGCCTTTGGCCTCCTAGGAGGTCATGGGTTCAAACTTCACCAAATGTGAGGAGGGTGTGTGAGTTTATTTGTTGCATTTATCGTATATAAATATTATATACTAAAAAAACAATTCTCATTTGATTAGACCCCTATATATAATATAAAATTTTAAAAAAAGTTATGTTTGACAAACATAAGCTAACTTATTTTTTAAGTTTATTTTAAAAGCCTAATTTAGACTGATAAAAACTAGCTTATAAACTAAGCTTATTGATATGATGCTTTTAAGATTTCATAAGAAAATTGTGTTTTTTTACAACTTTTTTTCTTGAATTGTTGCCAACCCAACATTTATTGGCAAATAAACGTATAAAAAGAACTTCGATGATAATGATTGGTCCCGATGTTTTGAATTGTCACATTCAATAATAATTTTCGTGGAAAACTGTAAGAGCATCCATAATCATGCTTTAATGTATAGCTTTTTAAAAAGTTGATTGCCTCCTTAGCTACATTAAATATTTATCGGGTAAGGATTTACCGATATCACTATCTTATCAATTAAGTATGAAAATAATCAAGAATCTTACTGGGTAAGAGACATAACAAAGACTGAGAATCTTATCCAGTAAGAATTTATGCGAAAAAACTACACCTTTTGTGGATGCTCTAAGGTTTTTCCCTTGGGTATTGATATAGTAATGTTTTTTTGTTAGGTTAAATGAATAACAAAATTATAATAAAATCACATATTGTTATTTATAAAAAATCATTAAAAGTTTTCAAACATGAATATATTTGAACTCAGTGCTTGAATTAAAAATAAAAAAAATCATGTACTATTATTTTTAAAAAAACTAACATGAATAATATATATATATATATATATATATATATATATATATATATATATATATACATACACTTGGGATCATGTGAGAAAATGTTGTTTTCATGAGACATGTGAGACGTGATTTTTACACTTCAAACTTCACAACAAAACACTGTGAAAGTTGTTGTGAAGATTCGGCTTCTTTTTACCTTCACAACATTTTGCTGTGAAGTTTCACGTGTAAAAATCGTGTCTCAAGTGTCTCACGAAAACAACATTGTCTCACGTGAATCCAACCTTATATATATGTATATGTGTGTGTGTGTATATATATATATATATATATTATGTATATATATAGTGTGTGTATATGTATTAAATGTTTGTACTAAAATTTTTACAATTGTGGCTTTAAGCTAGGGGAATACCCACTTTAATAGATACAGTTATACAGGCTATCGTTTCGTTCCTCGGTTGTAGTGTAAACAATTATAAAATTGTGAAATGTGCTACCATATCATTTTATTTTGTGCAACCATATATATTTTGAAACTATAATAGTGACACAAAATTTCATTGATAGAGTTAATTTGCATGACTTTTCTTCCACCGTAGACTCGGGTTTGAATCACATTTGTGTCATTTTCCTTAGTTTTTAGTTTTTAATTTCAAATTTATTATTTTTCTAAAAAAATTTGCAATAAAAGACACAATATCTCACATATGAAAAACAAAGAACTAACAAATAGACCATTTTTTTATAAATATCCACATATTTATTTCTTATACCATTTAAAAAAAAATCTAGGTCTATCTCTGCTTTAAGCTCATGAAAATATCCTAAAAGGATGTCGAAGCTCATGTCATCTGTAAAAACATGTTTGGTACATCCGAAAATATCAACATTTTTTTTAAAGACCAATAATTTATTAGAAATAAAAGAGTAAACAGACAAACAAAGCTTAAAAACCAGTTTATTATAAATAAAAGAGTAAACAAACAAACAAAGCTTCTGCAAGGCGCAAAACCAACCCGAAACAAACAAACCTGGAAAAAACAAAACCAACCAGAACTACCTAAGGACAAAACAAAACGACCAACCAGATTACACAAGACTACAACAAACCGAGTCCACAAAGCAACAAACAAAAGCCAAAATTAATATGTCGCAATTATATATGTTACTTGTTTTGGATATTGAAAATTATGTGTAATTAATTGTTTCAGCTTAACTGTGATAATACCTGTATAGTTGTATAATAGAGGTAAGAATTAGGCATTACAATCACAAAACCAATCTAAACAACAAACACAAAGATACACATAATGTATTTATTTGGTTTAGATGACACATACAACATTCATGGGGACATCAAAAGGTGTTTGGCCTAGCGGTATGTAAGTCTTTGGCCTCCTAGAAGGTTAAAGGTTCAAACCTCACCAGCTGTGAGGAGAGTGCGTGAGTTTATTTATTATATTTGCCGTATATAAATATTATATACTAAAAAAATATTGATGGGGCCATGCATGAAAGACTACTATTTCATTGTTCTGAACAAAAAGTATGTTGTGCTTAATATCTTTATTTTGATGCATCTTAATTCTGCTCTTTATTCATGTAGTCTTTTCTTCATCAAAATGGATGATAGTTGTTGCGAGTCTAAATGAATGCTTCTAACTTCTCTCTCTCTTAACTTTCATTCGCCTTAATTTATTGACCATTTTATTATAGCCAATTGGTTATTGGGCAGTGAAAATTGTAACAGGTGTACCTGAAGCTATTCCTGTAATAGGATCCCCTTTGATAGAATTATTAGGCGGAAGTGCTAGTGTTGGACAATCCACTTTGACTCCTTTTTATAGTTTACAAACTTTTGTATTGCCGCTTCTTGCTGCCGTATTTATGTTAATGCACTTCCCAGTGATACGTAAACAAGGTATTGGCAAATGGTTATAACTAAGTACTGGATTATGTCATGTATCATGTATTAAGTATGAAAATTATCTATTAGTAACTCTTACAACAATAATGAAGCAGTGTAATTTGTTTTGAAGTATATATTTATACACGGAAAATACTCATATTCATTTCTTACAGTTGAACATTTTCCCTTCTCGGAGGTTGAGCTCTACTAGTAACTCAGGTACTGTTGGGCAGTGCCCATTTTGTAGCAAGTCAGTTTTAAAAAGCATATACATGAAACGTTCATTGAGATGGTGTATATAGATGCACATAAGTTGCTATGAGATTCTCTTAAATTTTCACAAAGTATTATTGACCAACTGGCATCTAAATATCCCAGTAAGGTTTTTATATATAAAGACATCAACATATTCGACCAATTATGAATGTCGAGGGTGTCAAACATATTTTGGGTCATTTTCAGGCACCTTCCGGGTCCATTTGAAAGGCTTGTTTTGATGATATATTGTAATAGTAATTGAATATGACATGTTTTAACAAGTATAAATTGTCAAGAAATTATATTGACGAGCCAAATGGAGCCATGGGGATTCAACTTCGCCTGTTAACTATAAAAGTACACGACTTTGAATATAATTCAAGAATATAATCATATTGATGGAGAAAAGAAATTACGAATATATTCTGAAAAAAGTGAACGACTTTTTCAAATTAGTTATAATATTTTGTCTTCAATTTCATGTGAGAATACAAAGTAACGTGTTAAGCACGATCAACTTGTTTAAAAGTAACGACACAAAGGATATGAAGTATTGAAAAACATTGTAGAAAATACTTTGACGTGATTACTAGAATTTCAAAACTTTTTTCCCGAACTTTGACTGTGTTTTCGATTTTGTAACATAACAATCATTCGATACTCAAATAATCAGAATGCAAATTATACGTAAATGTAAATTGTTTAGTGAATAGATTTGTACCGTCTTATACGTTCATTTAGACAACTTGCCATTATTCATCAAGTATTTTCAAGAAATAATTCACTACATAAGAATATTTTATCAAAACCGAGTGTATAGACCAATTTTACAAGTGAACACTTTCTGTCAACATCGTAACAAAATTGGTTTTATAGGGAGTTTAAAATATCTAAGCTTCCTAATACGATATTTTGTAGGACTTAAGTTTATAGGATCAAGCCAAAAAGTGTCATATCAAAAAGTGTTACAATAAGTTTATAGAACAATTTTAGGCGTTTAATTAAGTTTCTGTGACCCCTTTAAAAAGTGTTTTTTTAAAAGATGAGTTTATCGGGTATTTTTCAAAAATATCTTATAACATAACTAATAGGACACTTATCAAAAATGTACTATAACATAGCTAATAAGCCACCATATTTGTTTTTTTTTTTTCAATTTTTTTACATTATATATATATATATATATATATATATATTTGTTATTTATTAATTATTAGTTTTCTTTTTTCAGAGGACTATTAATTTTTTATTTGTGAATTACGTTTAAATTCATGATTCTTGAGTTTGTTATTTAATTGAAAATCGAACCGAATAAGCTATCTTTATTCAGTTAATCAAACCATTTAAGTCGAAAGCAAAAACCCGAAATAGTTTTGGCTCGGATGAGTTATTCGGTTTCAATTTTTTTCCGACACCGTTAAGTGCGCCTCCACCCATAAAAGTTTCCGGGTCCGTTATTGCTTTTAGGCTCCTATAAAACCAATTTTGTTGTAATATAACTTTATACCAGAAACATTTATCAAATACCAGATATAATGAAAAAAAAGTTTATAATAGAAATGAATGATGATCATGAAGGTATTGTATGCCAGATCAAGACATAGCTCAAAAATGGATGCTAGTTGCCTGAAATATGTCTTAAACAAGTTTGGAAAATGTCAAAATAATTTGATATTTATAGAAGAAGAGTACAACAATTTTGTGGTCTATGGTCAATTGTGACATCCCAACACATCTTACCTAATTTTTAAATAAATTTATTTCACAATTAATATATTGTATTAAATTTGACAACAACTAAACTTAGACCATTATCAAATTTAGTGCAATAAATAGTGACGCATCAAATTTGGTACATCACGATTTATTTACACCAAATTTTATGTCAATAATAAAAAATATACCTAAAATGTTATATATTTTTATATTAACCTGGATATCCAACCTGTTATGCGAGCCGAGTAATCCCAGGACGACCACCTGCTTTGCAGATAGTCCGGAGTCACCGTATTTGAACCTCCGTGGCCATAAGGGGATTTTTATTTCTCATTGGATTTGAACTTGAGACCTCCTGGTACTTTTGACTTTTGGAGTCAAACTTGAATCAGTCAGACACCACCCTTGTGGTTAAAAAAAAATGTTATATTTTGGTGTAAGATATGGTGTTATGTTTTGGAGTAGATTTATTGTTTGCATTAAATTTCATACAAGTTTTATGGATTTGAAGTAAGATTTGTTGGCAGTGTTCAAAAAAGTTTGCCGCAACAGCCACCGTGGCGTGACGTGACTTAAGACTTGTGTCTCACGTCGCGTTAAGCCTGTGGCACGTTGTGAACCCATGTGCCGTTTTTGTAACACAATATTTGGTTTTTCTAACTTTTTTAGTGACGTACTTATATATAATAGTTTATATGATATGAAGATTTGTTGCCATAAGTCACGTCTTGAAAAACGTTGCGACCTCTTCGTGATTCCTAAGACTTGACCTCGCCACCACACCATGACTCACGTCATTTAGAACTTTTGCATATTGAATATGCAGTTTCACATTTAATTATACTCAATGTGATCCTAAAAAGATCTTAAAAAACTTTTATAAATATGTAATTTTTTCAACACATTTTATAATGTTAATCTTCAAGTTTATAATGAACTCTGAACTTAAGTTGGAGGTTCTACGTTCAAATCCAAAGAGGAATAAAAATCTCTTTGTAGTCATGGAGGTTCAAATGGGTGACTCCATCCACATAATAACATATGTCTTTAAAAGCGATTTTTATGAAAACAAACAAAACGTGTTATTATAAAAGCTTGTTTCTATTTAATTGCATTGTTAGGAGTTAAACATGTTTGTCGTGATAAATATATTTACACGTTGAAAATCTTGCCATAAAATGGTATATTTGAAAAAAAAACACATGTTAAAATGAAATTGAACATGTTTTAAAGATTATCATTTTTTTGTAACGAGTTGTTATACACTTTTTATTACAAAAACTCGTTACAAAAATGTATGGGTCGACTTTCTATAATATATGCATCGTTTTATAAATGGGGTTGATGTAATAGACAAATGATCGTGTGGGAACAGGAGTTCAGGCGAGAAACATAAGAATGAATCTGGACATTTGATCACTTTTAATCTCACCTCATCCTATAAATTACGCTTATCACGAGAATTGATCTAGTGTATCTCGATACACCACATTAGTGTTGATCTTCAATTAAGATGGATCCAAATGTGGAGATCTTTTCTTACTCTTTTCAAGATAACTTTCATTATTACCGAAATCTAACTCTAACGTAAAATTATTGTCTATCAACTTTCTTTAATATGCATATTATTAAGCTATTATCAAATTGTTGCGTCAAATTATTATATCATCATATGAAAACAAGATTTTCCGGTAACATTCAAATTACCATCAAACAAAATATTGGATATATATATATATGTATGTATGTATGTATGTATGTATGTATGTATGTATGTATGTATGTGTGTGTGTGTGTGTGTGTGAGAGAGAGAGAGAGAGAGAGAGAGACCTTAATTATTTGAGAACTTCAAAAGTTTTAAAATCTGGGAGAAATTCTAACTTAAGGTTTTGTTTCACATTAATTTTTTTCCATGCAAGTATAATATTTAATGTATTAATTAACATGTATTTGTTTCACATGTATTCAATTCACAATGTAAATTTTTTTATGTATTTTTTGTTTCACAAACATGTCAAAAGCGTTCACACTGTGAACCGAGTACATGTGAAACAAAAACATTGTAAAACAAATATATGTTAAGCACTACATAAAATTCTACTTATAAATAAAAAACCCATATAAAATAACACATGACACTAATTTTCAAACATCTCACGATTTAATGAGTTTCTGATTAAAAATATCTCCCATATCTATACTATATTATAAAGCATTTGACAAAAACTCTTAAAAACCACTTTTTATACGTAAAATACTGTTTATTAATGCATATTACTTAAAACTCAAGATTGCAAGTATACAACTTATTAAAGCTTCATATCTGAATTCGTGTAACTAATTGCAGATAAACATAATCAAATACAAGATAAACATCTCATTTTAAATATAAAAGATAATCATTGAGTTCTAACAGGATACTTAATTATTATCTTTATAAAATGTTGTATTATTAAACCAAAAATAAATTATTTCGTTATTAAACTTAAATTAAATTATAATAAAAAAATAAATTAAAGAAATAACATAAAAAATGAGAACTTTTGAATAGTTGATTTGATATTAACATTGATATATATATTTTCAAATTTTTATGATATATTCAAATTTATATTTTATTCAAAAATAAAATCATTATTGTTTTCTTAAAAACATATAAAATCGTATTATAACATCGACATAGACAAATGATAATATAGAACATTAAAATCAAGATATGTCTCACTACATTGCACGGATACTCTTCTAATATAATATATGATTTTATACCATTTGATACTAACATGGGGGCCATGCTCCTTTCGCTTTCATTATCACGTTTATTCTCCAAATCTAGAAGCGAGGGCCAATACTAACTACTCTCATTTTCACCTTTCTAATTTATAAAATTACACCAATCTAACATGTATTATCCATTTTTAGAATTACATTCAAAGGTTAAATTGGTAATTTGTACAACAAATTTCTTCTTTTGGTAAAAAAAGGTATTTCTATGACCATCTTCACTCTGAATATCAAAAATATTACATTAAAATATATCAAATTTTACATCAAATCACTGAGCAAAGACTAATAATCTTACCCGGTAAGAGCAAAACAAGGACCGAGAGTCTTATATGGTAAGTGAGAGTGACAACTCTAACCATGGTTAGCATTTACCAGATCGTTTTTTGTTGACTAAAATCTTACTTCGTCAGTAAATTATAATGTCGGATTTTATCGATATACGTTTACTGAATAAGTGTTTGGTAAACAACCCATTGATATTACCACTTAAAATAGATTTATTGTTTGTACTAAATTTCACACATTAAAAATGCCGTATGCAACGGTTATTTAGATGACCAAATTCATAAAAACAAGGATTTAAAGATCTGATTTTGTTAAACTATTATAAATTTACATCGTTGATCATGTCATCTTTTTTTAACCATAATGGTAGTGCCTGATTGGTTTTAGCTTGGCTCCAAATGTCAAAAGTACTAGTAGGTCCTAGGTTCAAATCTAAGCAGCAATAAAAATCCCCTTGTGGCCACGGATGTTCAAATGCGGTAACTCCGGGCTATCTGCAAAGCAATTGATCGCTCTAAGATTAGTCGGCTCGCATAGCGGGTTGGATATCCAGGTTAATAAAGAAAAACTTTTCTTATAAAGATTATACGTACAGACCATGTCACTTAAGGTGTTGCGTTACTTTTTTTAGCTTTCTACATTTTATTGAAAGAATCTTTCGTTTTCTTGTATTTTAGTTCTTTCTTTTAATAAATCGGTTGCTTTAGAAAATGTTTAGCATCTGAAAAGATTCAAGTAATAACTAATAGGGTTAGGCCAAAATGCATTCTTACTATGCTTATTGTTCAAAATGGCGCACACTATGGCGTAAGATACGTCTTTGATGTTCGATATGATTTGTAGCGTTTGTGTAAGACGTGACTCACATCATTGCGTCTTAAGATGGGTTGCGACATGCTTTTTTTCAAGGCATGACTTTTTTTAATTTAAATTTTTTTTTTTTTTAAACTTTTGTGTTTTACATTTTTAACTTTAGGTTTTATACTTTTACAGAGTTATCTAATCAAATGACTCAGAGTTTCATAGATTCATGCATGTTATGGACTCATGGTTCAAACAAAATTGTAAAACCCTTATACAACTTCTCTTTTGAATATTTGATCACAAACTCTTTATATAATAATAGTTAATATATATGATTTTTCTTCTTCTAATGTATATTTTAAACTTTTTAATATCATTTTACTATTAAATAATATAATGGAATATATATATATATATATATATATATATATAATTATATATGACATACAAATTTGCTGGCTTATGTCACATTTTGAAAATACCGTGTCCTCATTGTGACTCGTAAAACTTAAGGCTTGAGGTCGTTGTCACATCACGGCTCACGTCATTTTGAATCTTGACTATGTACCCCTACCTAGAGGTGCTCAAGAACCCGACTAACCCAATCCAACCAAACTTAAACGCGAAATAACTCAATCCGAAGTAACCCGATGTCTAATCGAGTTATAAAACTTTCAAACGTAGGTATTTGGTTGATATTGAGTTACTATTATTTGAACCCAACCCGATGAACCCAATATTCTTTTATTTTTTGGATTTAATATTATTGTTGAATTTCTATTAATATATATATTAGACAATTACACTATCACGTACGCTCTTCATATACACATATTTTCAATCTATTCACATCTCTATATAACTCATTCGTGTATATGTTTAGTAAATGTGAACATATATATGTAAATTGAGAAAATTAGTTGAATATGATATACATAAGAAGTATGAATAAGTTGTATTAAATGGTTGATGATGAAAAAGAAATTAGGAGTGAAGAAATAACATATTCAAAGTTAGAAGAATATTTTAATATACCAAAATATTAAGCCGACCAACCTGTACGGTTTGGGTTGGATTGTGTTGGGTTGGGTTGCATTTTGGTTTGGGTTGGGTTGACTTAAGATTTTTTAAACCGCAAGCATTGAGTTGAGTTGTACAAATGTCTTCAACCTAATCAATCCAACCTATGAGCATCCCTACCCCTATTATTAATTTCTTCCTCATACATATAAACATTAATGAACCATTTACCAAACGCTTACCCAGGTAAACGGTCACGAGTAAAATTCAACATTATCACTTACTTATCAGGTAAGATTTTAGTCTATCAAAACGATATCATATACAACAATTTACCTAAGTACTAATCGTCCTCACTTATTGGATAAAATTCTCAATCTTGAAATTATTCTTGTAAGGCAAACGTGTGATAAACGAACCCTAACACTAAGGGGCCGTTTATCAATTGCTTACTTGAGTAAGCGCTTACCAAGTTACATTAACTTATCGTATGAACATGGAAAGGACCATGAATCTTATCCTAAGAGGAGGCAAAGACCTAAAGTCTTATCCGGTAAGTGAGGGTAATTTATTGCATAGAAAGCTGTTTTTTATTGACTAAAATCATACCCGATAAGTAAATGACAGTGTTAAAATTTAACACTAAATGCTTATTGGGTAAGTAAACCACGCCTAACTCTTTATATTTTCCTGATTTAATAATTGTGAGTAATGCTGAAGCAATATTTATTTTGTTTTATATTTTGTTGAAGAAAAAGAACCCTATAAATACCATGTTCGCATAACGTTGGGGTAATGGGAAAACCGTCAACAACTCTCCGACAAAGTCAACAACTCTAGAGAGAGAGAGAGAGATAGAGAGGGGCTGCTGAAGGTGGTGATGCGTGGAAGCAGGTGGCAGAAACAATGACGAGATCCCGATGGAAGCTTTCTTCTTCTTCTAACATTCAATTCAAACGGCGATTCCGAACTCCATCTGAACCCTATTCTATTCTATTCCCTCTTTCAGTTATTTTATAGCCAAAGCTTCCACGTAAGGAATCTATCTTTCTTCTTTCGCCCATTGTTTTTTTCTTCTTCTAATCCGCGTTTTCTATCCATTTTGTTGCCAAGTTTGAAACGTATTGGATTGTTCTTTTCTTGTTTTATATATAATGTCCACGATCATCAATAGTTTGTTAGGGATAACAGAGGAATTAAGGAAATGACGGAGGTTGCGAAATTGCTGTACATAGTGGTGGAGGAGGATGAAGAAACGAAAGGGAATGAAGAATCGTCATTTAGATACACTCGTCCTGTTCTTCAGAGCACTTTGCAGTTGATGGGTTGTAAAGCACGTCACGCTTTCAAGGTTCCGTAGTTTCATCTCTTAATCCTCAGAAGATTACAATTTATAATTCAATTGTTGTGTGGTTTCCTAGAAATTGAATGACGATTTATGATCATGTAGGTAAAGTTGATTGTTAACGAAAATTGATTCCAGATTTCATCTGATTTTTTCTTCCATAAAATAACTTAAGATCTTTATGCAATCTTACTATTGGACTGAAAGTGATGTTCTCCCCTTTAATTTTTACAAGACAACGACTTGTCCAGTTTGACCTCTTGCCCCAGTCCTGATGGAATATGTATCCTTCAGAAAATTTCATTTTTACAATTGCTGCAGGCCTTTAAGTTCCAATTTTATTTAGTTGCATCTGTTGATGATTCAATTATGTTGTATTTTGTTGGCTTCCACTGAATATGATCTCTTTTTCTTACAGATTAGCCAAAGGGTTTTTGAAATCATGAGAACTAAATGCTTAGGGGACACTTTGGCTGATATAGGTGTAATTCAATGGGGAAAGGATACCTTAAAATTTCATCCTCTGAAAGAGAATAACCGTGACAATAATAATCGGTCTGATAAGATGGATGGAAGCAATCATGTGGTTTCAAATAGAGATGGTAGTACAAGGAGTAAGCCTTTTGAATCATATAAAAAGCGCACAACAGTTGTCATCAAAAGGAGGATGTTCATTGATGTTGTATGTGATGCTCTGTCGGAATACAAGTATGTTGGTCCCAATCAGAGAGCTGATTTTGTTTTAGCCTGCAGGTATTTCTAACTTCCTTTAATTGTTTAATTTGATGTGAGTATTTATGCTATACAATCAACACAATCCGGTAGTGCGAGAAGGATTTTCTTGCACCACCTTTCCTTTTCCTTTTAGTTACATTCTCTTCCAATTTGTGGTTGGTAAGACTCGTGGTGCATGCTGGAGTCATCTAGAAGATTGTCCCTCCCCAGCATATATGCCAAAAGCTTTCCTTTCCCCAACAAATGAAGGAGCTTTTTTATATTTTTTACAGCATCCTTGTGCAACATAACTGTCATATCTTTGAGATATCTTGTGCTATAACTTCATTATTTTATCAAGGTGTTTTCATGGTGGTGATGCTGTTGCATTACTTTCATTCTTCAGCATGTCAGTTGAAAAATAGGGTACAATATGATGTCCAAAATTCGTTTTAGGAACACCTTGTGCATCTGAGTGCTTAAAATTCCAGTTAACTCATGACCACTGTAGTCCATGTAGCAGTATTAGGAGGCATAGTTTAGTGCTCCACTTTTTTATTTCTGTTCATACATGTGCAAATTTGAATATTTGTTCGATCAAGTTGAAAGTAACACAAAGATATTAGACTGAGGATCAAATTGGAAAGAATGGGATGGTTTGAGATATTAAAAAAGACGTGGTACTGCCAGAAAGGGTATGGATGTTCTTCTAGTCAATCCCATCTAGTCAGATCTATGGAAGTACATGCTTGGCATCTTACTATTATGTCGTGAATGGTCTCTATGTGGGGGCAACGGCACCATTTGTTACATGAAAGTTCAATTTTTTTGCTTTAGTCATTAGCGCTATGAACGTTTTGTTTGAGTTCTTTGCAATCTTAATTACTTACGCTGTAAACACAGAATGCTTGGTAGGGTTTGCTAGGGATAACAGACTTATATACACACCAAGGGAGAAAGTGGGAAACCCACCTCTTGGCCAGGTCTATCCTCCTGTGGTGTTGTCTATCCTACATCCTCTTGTTTTTGTACTTGTACACTTACTGGTTTAGTGTCAGCTTTTTCTTCAACTTAACCCTTCAGCTTGCCTGATCAAAATTCAACTTGATGAGACGATTTTTCTAATGGTCACTCAAGTAGGAAGACCATGAAACCAGGATGATGTATGGAAGCAGTAGAGAAAATTGGATGTGCCACAGACACAATTAATGAATGTGTGTTGGTTCTTGCTTGCTTAAATTATTTCTTTTACATGCTAGTAGCAGGGTCGTGTTTGTATGTAACTTGTGAATTATTTTACTAACATGTTCTGAAGTTAGCTAATATTTCACAACATGTTTCCTTTTCTCTTATTTTATGCATTCCAAACTAGTTTTGGATAGAACCGTTTGGAGGACAAGTTTTTCTATGGGGTGATTTTAATCATTCCGGCTTAGAGTTTTTCATGCTTTCGAGCCATTCCAGATGTTATTGCTAAATAATTACCAATGTTATATATATCCTTAACAACGAAAATCAATCCTGTTTGTGTTTTCAAGCACACTGTGTGTGTGAATATAGTTAGGGAGGATGAGGTGAGTGGTTGCATCGAAGATTAAATACTTTCAGCCTTCTTTTTCAGAATTCGGGAAAGGAAGGAATCTGTGACTGTGCTGCTCTGTGGTACTAGTGGATGTGGCAAATCTACATTGTCTGCTTTGCTGGTACACCATCTGGCTTCATAAGCATTTTGTGTTTCTCTATGGACGAGTTATTTGTATAAATTCTGTATCTTTTATCTTTTCTTTAAGTGTGTTCTTGATTTGTGTCCTTCGGTATTTAAGCGTGTTCTTAATCTTACAGTTGCAAGTTCCTAATTTATTCTTGCAGTTTGATATACATTGCTTTCTTTATGTAATTATATTATACTTGAACTTTGTTATCTAGACTTTGATCCCTAAAATTAATCTGCAGGCTAGCAGGTTAGGGATCACAACCGTTATATCTACAGATTCCATACGGCATATGATGAGGAGCTTTGTTGATGAAAAACAAAATCCGCTTCTCTGGTCTTCTACTTACCATGCAGGGGAACATCTAGATCCATTGGCTGTTTCAGAAGCCAAGGCCAAGAGAAAAGCTAAGAAAGAGGTCAGTGTTTCAGATACTTCCACAACTGAAGCACCTAAGGAAGCTGAAGGTTCCAGTTCTACTAAGGTTGATTTGATTGGTTCTAAGCAAATGGCCATAGAGGGATTTAAGGCACAGAGCGAGATGGTCATTGATAGTCTTGATCGACTTATCACAGCATGGGAGGAGCGGAAAGAATCAGTTGTTGTGGAGGGTGTTCACTTGAGCCTTAACTTTGTGGTATGTATAGAAGGGGTGGGTTCAAATGAGAACCACAAATCTTTTGAGAACTGGGAACCAACTATATATTCATGATGAATGTCGTGATAAATGTGCATGACGAAAATTATAATGAAAATACATGATATTCATATTATAGTGAAAATACATTATATTCATAATAAAAATACATGATATCATGAATAATCAAAATGCATGATATTCATGAAGAATAATATTCATGATTATTCAGGGTTATTCATCATTAAATACATGAAATAGTTGGTTCCCTGTTTCTCACGATATCTGTCATTCTAATTTGAACCTGCCTCTGTAATAAAAATTCTTTAAACATGTTTTCATCTTCCATGTCAAGCTAAATTTGAGGTCTGATGCAACTGTATTTTTATGCAGATGGGGTTAATGAAAAAACATCCATCAATCATACCGTTCATGATATACATCACGAATGAGGACAAGCACATGGAAAGATTCGCAGTTCGTGCAAAGTATATGACTCTAGATCCTGCCAAGAACAAGTATATAAAGTATATAAGAAACATCAGAACAATCCAAGAGTACCTGTGCAATCGAGCAGACAAGCATCTGGTGCCAAAAATAAATAACACAAACGTTGATAAGAGTGTTGCTGCAATCCATGCCACGGTTTTCAGCTCCTTAAGAAGGCGTGATGCGGGGGAACCGTTGTATGATTCCACCACTAACACAGTTTTTGTAGTTGACGAAGAGTACAGGAATCAGTGCGTAGCCAATTCACTTGGCTCCAAAAGAATGTTTCAACTGATCCAAAGGCAAGGCTCTTCAAGGCATTTGATGGCTCTTCTCAATAATGATGGCTCTGTTGCAAAGGCGTGGCCCGTTCATTCTGTAGATGCCGATGGCAAGCCCATTTTAGACTGTCCAGCTGAAAATGGGCCAGGAATACCAATGTATGGGCCGTTGCAGATTGGAAAGGCTGAACCCGTTAATCTGCAGTTTGGCAAATTTGGAATCAGTGCTTGGCCAAACGACCTTGGCGGCACTAGCCATGCTGGCAGTGTTGATGACTCGAGAGGTGAACTTACTGATAATGGTAGTAGATATTATTCTTCATGCTGTAGCTCACCCAAGGTCTCCGAAGGACATGCTAAAGAGGTATACAAAAACTCATTTGCACCCAACCTTTTGTTTTTCGTATGGCAGAATGGCCATTGCTTACATTCTAACTTTATAACGTCTAACTTTCAGTTGAAGGAAGAGCTGTCTGTTTCTGGCAGTGATGGAGAGGTAGATGATGCACGCGAGTTAGATAGTGATGAGGATCTTAGTGATAATGCCAAAGAGCATATGCATGAAGAGGTACCGTTTCGTTCATTCACAAGATTAAATGCATCGGTTTGTTTGTTTGTTTTCTTTGTAATTATGCAATCGGAAAGGTGTTAGTGCTTGTGGTTTAGGATGCTCATATCATATCATATTTAGGTTCCATAGATTCGGAGAAACGGAGAGGTAGAAGAAGATGTAACACACAGTGTAAAAGCAGGGTGGCTCAAGAGGAGAGCTACCACATGGGTGTTGTGTGATAAGAAGTTTCCATTGAAACTGAAGTGCAAATTCTATAGAGGAGCCATCCGGCCAACTATATTTTATGGGTCAAAATGTTGGACCACAAGGAAGCCAGTTGGAGGAAGTTGGAAGATGCGGAAATGAGGATGCTTAGATGGTCATGTGTCCGATCTAGGTTAGACAGGATACTGAATGAGGTTTTTCTGGCGGAGTTGGGAGTTTCCCCAATAACAAATAAATTGAAAGAGGGGAGGTTCCGTTGGTTTGTGCACGATCGTAGGCGACCGATGATGTGACCAGTGAGGAGAATAAACCGTTGAGGGGCGAGGATGAGGGGTAGACTAAGGAGGACGTGAGATGAGCAATTGAGGTTAGACGTGGCGGCCTTAGAGATTTCCGAGGGTATGACCTCTCATAGGAGTCGTTGGAGATGGAGGACCAGGGTAGTCGATTAGGTATGGGGTATTGTAGCTAGTTTTTTTTTTTTGGGGGGGGGGAGGGGTTTAGGCTAGTTGTGTTTTTTGCATACCTTTTTGTACGTCTTCGATGTACCCATTCGTACATTTTATTCATTTCTTTCGTGTTGCATTCATCATATGTTAGTCTTCATGATTCTACTTGTTTACTTACACTCTTGCATAAGCTAGGGTCTTCACAGAAACAACCGGTCTACTCTTTTGGGGTAGATGTCAGGTTTGTGTATATCTCATCCCCATACCCTACTCTCTAGTGAGATTTACCAGGCCAGTTTAGTTTAATATCATTTTCACAATGCGTTCTTCTTTCTTTAAATTACGCAGATGGAAGGATCGGTGGATGAGGAGTCGACTAAATCAGACGAAGAGTATGATGATCTTGCGATGCAGGATATTCAAGAAAACGGTTACTTCACCGATATAGAATTTGAATCCAAGACTAACCTTTCTGATACAATAACCAGCACTAATGTGGACAGATACAAACAAAATCTGGACCGTTTCTTGAGAACCAAACGCGAGGCAGCCATGGATCCAGTGGTTATTAACTCGGGTATCCCCAAGGAGAAAAGATTGCCATCTTCAAGAAGCCTGAGAGTGAGAGGACGATCTTACAGCATTTCGACCTCTGCGAAAGAGGAGCTACTAACCCCGCCCATCTCAAGAACCTCGAGCCCACCTGTTTCAAGTGGGTCGCGGGTTTAGTACTACTATATTCGATCTTCTTCATCAACCTTAGTTTTTATGTAGTAAATTCTGCTGATTACCTCTTTGGTGTCAAGTGTTGCCCAAAGCTTTGTGCATTGAACATTGGTTGCTAAAAGTAGCCTGGCCTGTAGGACATCGTGACAATCATTATTTGTTAAAAGCATGTTTTAAAAATGCATTTTACAGTCGTTATGTTGATGAAATTTTCATAAAACCTAAGCGCTTATATTTTGTAAGGTTATGAACGTGCTAAAACTTAGATGAAAATACAACGATGACATATATTGCAACAACTGCCGTCGCTATAGAACTATAACGACCTTTTGTTATCGCTCTATAGCCCTATCTTATCGAAATGATCGGGTAAACACCTTGTTGGTTGTAGCTTCGTCACTTCATTTAGTGATCTCGACAACGCAATGAAGATGACTGGTTCGAGAAGAGAGATTAGTGTTTTGTTTTGTTTTTTCCTTGATGTCATGGTTACACGTGAATAATGTTGATTTTTTTCTTGTAGACTTAGAAAATGTTTGCTCAAAAAACCGTCGGTTTTGGTTTCAAGTCCAAGGCCACTCATGCGTCTTGTCGTCAAGTGAGTCTTAGGAGTCGTTTACCAAACACTTACCAAGTCACATTGCTTTACCGGATGAATATGACAAGAACTAAGAATCTTACCTAGTAAGACCGAAGACAACGACCGAGAGCCTTACCACAGTTAGCACTTTGTTGTGCACAATACTGTTTTGGTAGACTAAAATCTTATCAGGTAAATAAGTGATCAGGGCCGTCCCTGAGGGATATGCCCAAGGCCCAGAAAAATTAGGGGCCCAATTTTTTTTAATATATATAATAGTAGTTCAAAAAAAATAGTAAATAGAAGACACATAAAAAATTAGTATCTAATATGACAAGAAAATATTTTTGTACTACATTAACTATTAAAGACCCAAACATTTATGAATTAAATATATTGGAGAAAAAAGTACATAAAGATGTTAATCTGTCGTTCATTATATAATATTATTTAATGTTTTTATAAGTTTTTTAATCTAAAACCGACGTCTAAAACTACTTGCTTCGAAAACTTTGATATATTCTCCATAATTTATCTCCCATCGACTCTTTTTCTCGCGTGAATTCTATTTTTATATTAGAATATGATAGATTTTTTTATTATTAGCTAACAAAACCCTTATCTTTTGAAAAAAAATTACCAACCATATAAGACGGTACAACTTATATTTATATGTAGAATAATAAAAGTATAATTGTTTTCTCATAGTTGTTCTTTATTATATAATATTTAGTGTACAAATCTTATGTACTATTCTATCTCTAAAAGAAGAATAAGATCTCAAACTATCACCAACATGAGTTTTATAATTTATATAATTGATGATTCCAAAAAAAATTGTTTTAATCCTAACTCTATGTTTTTGAGTCTTCTTTTACGTAGGAAAGAGAGAAAAGTAATGGGAGAAGAAAAATATTTTGTTCTCGAGATTTTTTTAGGAAGGAAAAGAAAAGGAAAGGAAAAAAAATTATATCAAAGTTTATTTTTATTTCATTATTTTTCCTTCATCTCTCTTCTCTATTAAAAAACACATTAAAAAAACCCTTTATTTTTCTTCTTTCCTTTCTCATTCTTTCTTTTCTTCCCAAATTCGAAAACATAATATAAAAGTTTAAAATGATGTTAATCTTCTCAAATTCAAAAACATAGTATAAAAGTTTAAAATGGTGTTAATCTTCCCAAAATCGAAAACATAATATATAAGTTTAAAATAGTGTTAATCTTCCAAAATTCGAAAACATAATATAAAAGTTTAAAATGACATTAAAAAACACTAACATGAGATGACATGGAAAACCAACCTATTTACATTGATTTACATACTGTCACTTAGAAATCAAAAGAATCAACTTTGTGACTCCAAATGATATCATTCTATGTACCAAAAGTATATCATTGGATGTTTTTGATGATGAAATAAATTACTGATACTACACAAAAATGTTCTAGTAGATAATATTAATTTAGAAATAAGTATTGATTGATTATGCGTCAAGAAATACTTGGAAAAACGATTTTATATGAATTCAATGTTATTTATGATGATAAAAACAACATATTGAAAAAATATCGTACTTATCGAGTGCCATTTTTTACATCTCGTCCAAAGCCTAAAAAATGTCAGAAACAGACATGTAAGTGATAGTGTTGAACTGGATAAACATTTAGTAAATGAGCCAGTAACACCGGATTCTTTGAGGATTGCATATCGTACGTGAGGGATTGGAATTGCCCATACATAACTTTATTTGCTAAAAGTAAAAACATATTTAGACAAAATGAGAGAGAAAGAGAAAAAGGACCACAAGGTACAAAAATGGACCACTTCAATTCATCATTCACTCTCTAGGTACTTTGTTCTTGTCAGAATTTCTAATTTCAGTTAAAATAATAATACATTTTTAGCCACACAAATTAATATTTTTTATTTAATTAATTAATTAATTAATTATATAACAATTCATTGTATTTTTTGATGGGAAATTCCAACAAAAACCACATGCTCATATTTACAAATTTTAGAGTCATTTCTTTTTTAAAAAAATGTTACTAAACTGAATACCTCATTTATCAGACATGTTTCAAAATTTTGATCTTAAGTATGAATAAAACGGACAATATTTATTATTAATTAAGTATTTTAAATATGCTTGATGATGACAAAACATCACCTAACCAAATAAATAGGTCGTCGTTTACTTGTTTTTTTTAATACCTAATTACATTTATCTTAAAATACTCAACTAAATTGGAGGTTTGTTTTAAAATAATGGTGTATATTTGAAGTGATAGATGAACGGATCAGATCGAACTAATTACATTTATGGTTTACACTTGACATAGATCTGTTGTGTATGTGCACCATTGATGAACCCATACCGAAAATAACCCATGTTCTTTAATTTTTATCGTTACAGCTTCGAATCCTATTTTCAATTTTTTTTATTGTAACAGTGTTGTCGATTCATAGGGTTTAGATTCTGTTTATTGATCTAACCTCCTCCTTTTTCTAGATCTGCCATCCCCTTTTGTCATCTTCGTTTGTTTCTGTTTTTCGAGGGAGGGGGTTGGAGTTGGTTTGAGGTCGAGGTTGGGCTTTTAGATGTTCATCATCTTCATCTGTGTTCCCTATTGATTATGATCTAGACTCTATTGAGCTTCATCATAAGCATCTAAAAACTGAACAAATGCAAACCCACGAGGTTCCCTTCATACAGTTCCAACCCTATCTTCAAAGAAATCACCAAATGTGCATGAGAACAACGAGACAATTTTTTTTTTTTTTGAAGTATATAATATTTATATACGGAAAATGCAACAAATAAACTCACACACTTTCCTCACCTATGGTGAGGTTTGAACCCCTGACCTCCTAGAAGGCCAAGGGGTACGATTGCTGGACAAAGAGATTGGAGAGGGGAGTTCATGGGGAAAGAGGCAAGTTTGCCTCCAATTGTCTCTGTAAATACATAAAATAATATTCATAAAATGACAAAATGACCAAAACCCCCTTATTTAATAGAATTTAAGTTGACAAAGTTAGAACAAAGGATCCAAACCATAACAAAAGTGAAACCATAATGACCATAGTTGTAATTATTTTGTTTGGAGGACCTAATCCAAAATTTTCATATAACCACAGGGACCAAATTTGTAATTTTCTCTTTAAATTATTATTTCAAGAAATAAACTAAACATATTTAATATATCCTACTGGTTTGCACGTATTACCTTTTCCTTCCCTCGAGAGACATTAAAAAAAAGTATTTTTTGCTTGAAAAACAATGATCTCAAAAGTACAACGTAGATCATGATATAGAAAAAGTTGTTATTAAAAAACGAGTTTGTTTTTAATAAACAGACAACAATGATACCAAATAGTAACATCAGTGATAACACACCCATATATACACACAATACAGAAAAAGGTTAAAAAAAAGCATGGATAAAATACAAAAACACCAATACTCTGAAACATCAATAATATCACACACACATACATACACGAACGATCACGTGAGAATAAGAGTTAAAGATGAGAAATGTAAAAATGAATTTAGACCCTTGATCATTTCTAATCTCAAATCAACCCATCATTTCCGCTTTAGAAAAGAATTGATTCAATGCATATCAATAATCGTTACATCCTTTGAAATAATACATTTTTTGTCATCAAAATTAAAAGACAAATTAGTTGTTAAATTAAAAAATTAAAAAATTAAAAGACAAATTAGCTGTTAAATTAAAAAAAAAAGACAAATTATCAGTAGATCAACCCGACTCAATCCATTTTAACGTAAACTACTGTACAATATTTAGAGTTTGGCTGTTTGGTAATTGCTGAATGATTTGGTGCTGAATGATTAAGAGACTCTCATAATATAGTGCAAAATGAAATATAATTGTTTGGTAATTGTGTACAATGAAATTAGGGCTCTTAATGATTAAGGGAGAATTCAAGATACAAAATCATTCAGAGAGTTTTAGAACCATTAAGAAGCAGACGTTTTTTTTGCCAAACAAGTTTCACCTCTTAACGATTCAGAGATTGCCTCTTAATAGAACTATTAAGAGATAAACAAACAACCCCTTATATGATTATAATTTAAAAAAAAACACAAAAAATATGTTGAAAAGAGGAATCTTTTGTTCAATCCTAGATTGGCAATGGCATGTGGGAACACACATTTAATATTCCGCTTAATCCGGAACTTAATTAAATTAATTAAATTTACAGGTAATTAAAGTCTTTGGTTGGAGGCCAGGTGCCATGTGAGCATGTCTACCACATTTTTATTCCTAATTAATCTTTATTATTATAACCATAATCCCACCCATTAACTAACCCTATTTATGATTCTTTATCATCATCATTATAATTAAATGCTACTTTGTAACAACTAGTTCTACTCATATATATATATATATAGACACATGAGATTTGTAAGTTTCTTATATGTCTCAAGTTGTGAGCTACCAATAACTTATATCATGGTTTTAAGTTGGATTTGAAGTTATTGTGTCAGTCTGTTGCTTTTGGTTTTCAGGTTTTACAAATGGTATTAGAGTCGATCCTTATAGCGTTGAGATGGTGGGGAAACCTCATAGGCATGATGAGTCCTCGAGGGGGGGGTTTTTTTTTTTTTTTTTTGTAACATCTTAGGCTAATCCCACATCGTTTATCACAAGGAGCAAGGTTCTGGGGCGGTTTGACGATGACATTAGAAGTTTAAGTGGAGGAGTTTGTAACAACTCGTCCTACGTAGACATAAAATGAGATTTATGAGCTCCTTATAAGTCTCAAGTTGTGAGTTATCAATAACTTTTATCGTGAATTTAAGTTGAATTTAAAGTTATTGGATAAAGCTTTCGCTTTGGAATGTTACAAACTTCACAAAGAAACCGATGTGTTTTTTATTTCTTGAAGTACATCAAATTTAGAAGGTGCAATTAATTTTTTCCATGTTATATATAAAGAGAGTCAAATTTATATGAAAATGATACCGGTTTAAGAAAATAAGAGAATGGCTAAATCATACGTGATTTTACATTAACATCACGTACAAAATCACATGTGATTCACGTGACTTTTGTCACGCAACCATAGGGTCGCTCGTACATTTTTTGGCCGTTAATGTAAAACTACATGTGATTTTGTATGTAATTTGACCATTTTTTATTTTTTAATAGGTATCATTTTCTTATGAACCTATATATATATATATATATATATATATATATATAGAGAGAGAGAGAGAGAGAGAGAGAGAGAGAGAGGGGGGGATCAAACGAGAGTGTTAATTATTTAACAGAGCCAAATCACGTACTAAATCACATGTGATTTTATATTAATGATGAAAAAATGTGTATGGGCGACTTCGGCCACGACTTTAGGTTGCGGGGCAGAGTCCGTGAATCACATGTGATTTTGTACTGATGTTAGTGTAAAATCACACATGATTCGACCGTTTACTTATTCTCTTAAATAAGTATTGTTCCCGTTTGAACCCGACTCTCTCTCTCTCTCTCACTCTATACACACGCGCACACACACACACATATACATATAAACACATATATATGTAGGGATTAAATCAAATGAGAACCATAAATATCTTACAAAACGATGAGAATTGATTTATGAATAATTTTTTACATAAATTTCACATATATTAGTTTCATAAGATAATAGTTTCACATGTATTTGTTTCACTACATGAATATTGTTTACGTGTATTTTTCATTTCACTAGGTGAAGCAAAAAAAGTTCACATGTATTTTTTTACTAGGTGAACACAAACATATATGAAATAATATCTTAAATCATAAGTTTTGATGAAAAAAAGCATGTAAAAAATATTTTTATCTTGGTTCTCATGGGTTTGTAACATATTTGTGGTTTTCATTTAATTATCGTCCTATATATATGGGGATATTCTTTTGAGATTCTATAAAATTGTGATAACTTTAAGAATTAGTGCATGATATGTTATTTCATATATTTTTTCCATCTAAGACTTAGAATATCGGTCAACATATATATTTTTTTACGATGTGTTTATTTCACATATACTCCGTTCATAATGTGAACCGTTTTGGTGTGTTTGTGAAACACAAAATACATATAATTTTTTTTCCACATTGTACCGAATACATATGAAACAAACTCATTGTGAAACAAATATATGTTAATCAATATATTAAATACTATATTTAAATGAAAAAAATCATGTTAAACAATTATTATAGTTTGTTACAATTATTTGGTTTACAAGGACAAATTGTTTAATTTATAATTTTTATAGCAAATTTTCTTAATAACCAATAATTATAAATGAAAACTTATATTTATGAAATTGTTTAAAAAAAGTTAAAAAAAATTAAGATGATATTGAGATTATTATTTACTAATTATTTAATGTTAAATTGGACAAAACGTAATCTAACAACAACTTTTATGAATTAATAGAAATCCAATTTTCATGAAAATATATATAATTCAGATTGCCCACGGTACAGTCCTCGGAAACAATTTACATGAAAGTTGAATAAAGTAATTAAATAATTAAATTGTACTTTCTTATTAATTTACAGAAATTCAAATACAGTGGGTGCAAGTAATAAAAAATAATCATAATTAAAAAAGTTAAATATATCAATAAAATTATATACAAATGACAATAATTTGGACTCATAATTATATATATATAGTTTGTTTCAAATGCAATCCATCACATTTGTATAACCAATGCAATTCAATAAATTAAAATATTTAAGAAAATGATGAGAGTTCATTTATTATGATTTAAATATTTATGGAAGATGAATAAGGTTAATTAATTATGATTAATACTTTATATTAGGAAACAATCAAAACTTCTATGAAATTACATATTCATCAAATTAAATGGACGGTTGAGATTGAGTTGTATTGATTGTACGAATGTAAGGGGTTGTATAATAACCCATATATATATATATATATATATATATATATATATATATATATATATATATATATATATATATATGACATAGTTATAGCGTCTAGGTTTGGATTCGTCGTTGTTGCATTAACTCCTATGGTTTCACTTTAAGGTTTGACTTGCATTATAACGTATTATGGTGTTATGGCATGTTACGATGCGTTATTATATGTATGAGACTTAGGATTTAAATAAAAATAGAGAAGAAACTTAAATAGATAAATACTTACTCACATTCATGTACATGAACAGTCGAACACGGATTCTTTGAAAATTGAAGAAATAATGATTAGAGATTCAAAAAATTTAATCTCGATTTTATGCTATTGATATCATTTTCTATGAACTATATATATTTGGTATTAGTATGTGGTTCTTCTTTCTTTTTTAGTTTTATGACTTTATATGAATTTAATTTGTTCTAAAGTATTATTCAAAACATTAACACATATAAGTATGGATGTGTGTGTGTGTGTATATATAAATAGAGAGGGGAGAACATGTGATTTTACATTAATGGCCAAAAAAATATGTGGGCGACCCTATGGTTGCATTTTCAGATCATGGGACCAGGGTCACATGAATCATATGTGATTTTGTACATGATGTTAGTGTAAAGTTAAATGAGATTCGATCGTTATCTTATTCTCTTAAATAGATATTGTTGTCGTTCGAACACATCCCCGTCCCCATCCCCGATTTTCTGACCGTGGCGGGTGAACCGGGTTCCCCGACGGGTCGGGGGCCATTTCCATGCCTACTTGAAAAACGTTTTGACCTCACTATAACTCGTAAAACTTGAGGGTTGACCTTACTGCCACACCACACCTCACGTCATTTTAAACCTTGATATATACACGAAAGGGTTCAAGCATAAACACCTCATTTTACAAAAAAACTCAGAGAATATTTTTTTTACTATAGTCAACACATATGATGTTATAGTCGATCATATGTGATAAGGTGTTCTTATATTTTCGTAAAATGAATGTGTTGTCGTTTAAACCTCTAAATTATTAGATTGGTTGATTTTTTTATCTAACAACGAAAACTATTGCAGACTTCAATTGATCGAAACAAAAAGTAAATACATAATATACATTCAACAACTATCTTCATTTTAACTCAATTTTACATATTCAATCATTTTTATATGCATTGATTTGTTATCATTTTAGTAATTGTGATATATAGAAATAGGTGTGAAGGTAGAGGAAGTTTTTGTTCTTACATTCTCATCACATGATTTCAAGTCTATAATATATATAATCTATACGTGAATATATATATATATATATATATATATATATATATATATATACACGTGTATGTGTGGTCTTGAAATAGTGAGATATGTGAGGCCACTTTGTAGCTACCGGGTAAGTTGATCTCGCCAAACTTGTATAGCAGAACACCACAAATTCACAACAAAACAACACCAAAACTTCACATGAAAGAAATCAAAAATTAACATTAAAAACAAAGCTGACATTTCATAACAAAAACACATCAAACCCTAATAGTTAAGGTGCAAGTAAGTTGATCCGCATAGTTATTAAAGAACATATTGAGACCATATATATATATATATATATATATATATATATATATATATATATAGACTTTGGATCATGTGAGACCTAGGGTTTTTCATGAGACTCGTAAGACCAATTCTCAACCCTTGGATTAGATCTACAATCTGACAATCTGAACATTCATAATCACCAGGAGACTTCTCAATAATCACAAAATTGTCACCGTACAACTTTATACCATTAGATCATTAGCTTATAAAGTTGATCAATAAACATAAATTGGTCTCACGGGTCTCAAGTGAACCCAACCCAACCCTATATATATATATATATATATATATATATATATATATATATATATATATATATATATATATATATATATATATATATATATATATATATATATAGAGAGAGAGAGAGAGAGAGAGAGAGGTTGGTTCAAATACTAACCAAAACTATTGTGCAAATATGCTAACCAACATCAACCAATCATGTTCCATCTTTTACTTAGGTTCAAATGTAACTCACATATTAATTGTAAGGGTATTTAGGTAATTTTTCATTTTTATGTAACTCCCAAATATTTTAATTGGGAGTTACAAATCTTAAAATGTCACTAATTCATCTTCATGGAATAATGACATGAGGTTTCACATGTGTTCTTCTTACTGAATTTTACATTTATTCTTCCTATAATGGTTTTGATATTGTAAATTTGAAAAAAATCTCTTTTGTAAAGATTCCGTTATAGTCCAAGTAATATGGATAATCATAGAGTGAAACGGATCGACGACAATGAGGATGAAAAAACTAAAAGCGTCTACGAATACATTCGGAATTCGAATTCCGAAAGTGAAGAAAATGATCAATAAATGTCCCAATATGAACATACGATAGCTGTGAACACGCTAATGTGAGCACGCCTACATTAAAGATTTGAGTTCGGGATGGCAAACAATATACATTCTTCACTAAGTTTTGAATTTCAGTAAATCCACATCCTTGTTGCTCTTTTTAATTATCTACTTTGTGTAATAATAGTTTTAGTTTTGAAGACTAACTACATAGGGGCTGTTCATTATGTTCATTCAAGATTTGACTTCGGAATGACAAACAATATACATTCTTCACTAAGTTTTCAATTTCAGTAAATTCACATCCTTGTTGCTCTTTTTAATTATCTACTTTGTGTAATRATAGTTTTAGTTTTGTTATTGTTTTATGTAATATAGCACAAATCATATCATGCTTATATAGGGGCTGTTCATTATGTTCACTGTGCTATATTACTTGATCACACACATAGCGATTACATTTTTCGTACTAGGATGCATTAAGACATTTGTGCACAGACACACATATATTAACAGATATCAAATCAGCACAAATAACACAGACGTAGACGTTGGGATTCGTTACTGTTTTATGTCATATTGCTGATGTTCATTAGGTTCACAAATCCAAACTTGTATGTATTTGTGAAGTGTTGCGTGTGTGTGATGTTCATTAGGTTCACAAATCCAAACTTGTATGTTTTTTTGTGAAGTGTTGTGTGTGTGTGATGTTCATTAGGTTCACAAATCCAAACTTGTATGCATTTCACCAAAATCATCCATCGTTTTGATGAATATTATGAACCACATTTTTGGCTAATGATATACACTATTGATCGTATAGATTGGCAGTTTCGTAGTTGATTGGAGGTTACGAAATCGTTTGAATAATATAGGTTCACGACGTGATGTGATTTTTTTACAAAATTACCCTTTGAACAGTTGTTCATAGACATCTCATTTAATACATTAATTAAATGATTATTTTTGTAGTCTCATTTAATAAGGACCGTTTGATGAGAAAATGAACGATCAAGATCGGTTAGCATAGTTTGCACAATAGTTTGGGTTAGTATTTGAACCAGCTCCTATATATATATATATATATATATATATATATATATATATAGAGAGAGAGAGAGAGAGAGAGAGAGAGAGGAGCGTTCAAATGAAAACTCTCTCCATTTGTGTAAACCGTGTAAACCAATCTCAACCATCCATTTTCTTGATCAATGGTCAAGATTTGTATGCTTTATTTATGGAAATTAAAAAAAATAAAAAATAAAAATTCAGTTTATTTCATCAATAAGGGTAGAACGGTAAACAATCATTAACATTCATACTATGGAAATGTTTATTGAAATAAATATTCAGTTTATTTCACTGTGGAAATGTTTAATTATACAATTGTTTGTTTCCTTATTCCAGGCTTTTTTGTACATGTTAATGCAATTGTTTCATGACACTTTATGCATACTACATGTTATGAATGGAACTTTTTCGTTAGCTACATGCAATAAAACCTTTTCACCTTCAAATTCTTACATGCAGATTAATTTCATAACGAACAAAATCTATTATGAATTATTTCATTAGCTATGAAKYTATTTCATTATCTATTTTATTAACTTTTTTACATGAATCTTTTTCATTACATATTTTACATGAAACTATTTCATTAACTATTTTACATTAATCTATTCCATTATGCACC
>NC_037537.1:23672522-23685255 GCF_001531365.2 Cynara cardunculus var. scolymus
TATATATATATATATATATATATATATATATATATATATATATATATATATATAAACAAAAGATGCATATATTTGAAATACAAAACTTAGAATTTTATGAAAATAAAAAAGGAAACATATATGATTGAAGAAAGTTTTTGTGGATGCGAGTACCCCAATCGGGTGGTAGGATTGGAGATGTGGTAAATTTGATGAAAGTGTATATATGTATGTATTTTCCAATTTCCAGTGTGAGTCAGATTAAATGTCAGCTGTACTACAACTACTCAACAGGACCATGCACCCCACACACACATGTTAAAAGCAACCCCAACCCAACAATGGCAGTAAGCAATGTGCCATCTTCATGATCCACATTCACAGTCACCAACAGCTGCCCTTTTGCTGTCATATATTTCCATCCATGCCAAATTCATTTCAAGATATATGGTTTTTCATATTTATATAGTCCTAAAAGAAACATCTTTGACCGATCGACGCGTTGTGTACTCATCTACTGCATTATTTTCATTGAAATTCGTAAAGTTTCGATCAAGAATCTTGTTCTTTTATTGATCTGGATATCCAACCTGTTATGCGAGAGCCGACTAATCACAGGGCAACCACCTGTTTTGCGGGTAGCCCGGAGTCACCTCATTTAAACCTTGGTGTATGGTCAGAAAGATTTCAGCAAAACAGATCAAACTTCTTTTCAGGAATTAGTGTTGATTAGGATCAACCATCACATAGTAAATTTGCAGGAAACAAATACATGAAAAACATTTATATTTGTAGTATTTAAACAATTTGTGTATATATGCACGTTTGTTGCCAAGAATTTGGAATCCATACTCATCATATGGTATTTGAATCAAACCTCATATGCAACATGACACTAAAAACAACTTGACCATCAGTGCTTGTATGTTAGGTACATCACACAAGACAGGAGCATGCTTTCTCAACATTTCATAGCCAAAAGATTGTATACTTACATATATATATATATGTATGTATATATAACATGCATATAATCTATTGAAAGGAGTTGATCTCTTGATTTTGTCATCTTCACTTCAAGATGTATGCACCTTGCTTCAGTTGTAGTCGTGAACGGACTTATGGTTTGTTTGTTAACAACATAACGAGACTCACAACTTATTATCTAGTCAGCTATAAATGACTATTTGATAGTGGCTTAATGATATAGATAATGATTGTTCAACAATTAAGCTTGTAGGAGGGAGTTTTATGTAGAAAGTGGCTTAATCCCCACACACACAACTTCATCCATTCAGAACTTAATGTAAAACCAACCAAATAGTCCCTTGTATACATATCATCTGAAAGACTTGGTCAGTTTCATATATTTTTCATGAAGCTAGTCTACAAAAATTCAGACATAAAGATCAAATTTTTATCACAAAGACACACACACACACACACGTGTGTGTGTGTGTGTTGGGGGGGGGGGAGGTATTTAGAGAGAAGCAACTTGAGTTCATATGTATAATGGGCTTATCTAACATTACATCTCCGTTTTAGCAATCATTTGGCTATTTGATCTATCATTTAAACAGTTATATCCATCCTTATTGAGTTAAACAAGTCATGAGTGTCGGATAGTTTGATTAATTAGTTATAAGATTTGATTACCGATCAATCACATTGATCTGATTACAAAAATTTGACTTATATGGCTTAAGCATAGATCGAGTTATTAAATAGATGATTGATCAACGTATTTGCAAAGAAGATAAACCGTTTATGATCCACTACCTATACAGCTCCTCATCAGAGATTCATCATTTCCTCAAACAATAATGCACAAAAATATGAGTTGGAAGGGATAATGGCTTGTAATTAAGTTACTATAAACAAGTTAATATCGTATCCACATAAAATGTAATTTTCCTGATCTATATATGCTCACTAATTTCAACAATCCCCCTTCCTACTAAAAGTAGTGAAACCACCAATGCTTACATGCATCATTCAGGCTGCACAAAGTTTGCATACATTATAAGCAATTAAAGCTTAATTTGTTACCGTCCACGTGCATTTGATATGACCTTCGATCTCGGTTCAAAAATCAGATGATAATCAACGATTGAAGTCATAATTAACCCTTATTATAAGCAGTTGTTATCATCATGTTGTATAACCCTCATATGCGATTGCAAGTTTCAATAAGAATTACCAAGAAAACTCTAAGCGCTCAGAACCTGAAAAGAGACACTCCCATGTAACCTACCAAATGAACTCCATTTTAGGTATGTTAAAGAACCACATGTACCTTAATTGTAATCATAGATTCAGCAAACTTAGCTTTCGAGGCTTAATCGCGCGCAAGGCATTATTTAATCGTCATATATATAGTTTACCATATAAGAAGGACAATCAGCCATAGATCTGCAAAAAGAGTCCAAGTACAGCATGGCAGTGTGCCAACAAAGAAAGCCAAGACATGCACCAGCAGATTCAAGACTACAAATTTCTGACTCTTTTTTGAAGAAAAAATAAAATAAAAGATTGCTAAAAGTATAAATTAATCTTATGCCGCAGTGAAAGCTACAATCTTTACTAATTAAAGAGAAACACACACAGAAAACAAGAACAAAATACCCACCTGATAACCAGTTTTGTAGAGTTGGAAACCGACATATTTGATGAGTCAGTCAGCTACCAATTAATACCATCAACAATGCAGAGAGTACAGCTCAGTTACCTTCGATCTGCTACTTGTAGCCGTTTTATTGCCGATGCAGCATCATCAAGATTCTCATCCTCAAAAAGCTTTTGCATTTTGTACGTGAATCTTGATGATGCCACGCCGGAAAACAACGACTGTGATCGATGTCTCGGTCAGATGAACTGCTCGGGACATTTCAAGAAGAAGAAGAAGAAGAAGAATAGGGTTTGATTTGAGAGCTTTCAGATGAAAAAGAAAGGCTGAAAATCTAAATTTGCAGAGTGAATTTTGACGGGGTTCACAGTCAATAATTAAGGCCACGAGCGAAGGTGTAACGTGGCATTTCAAGATTGGTCAAATCCAAAAGTCGTGAGTGAGGGATACCAAATAAAACCAAAAGATCTACTGAAGTAACTCTTTTTCAAAATCTATAAACAAATAAAATAACAAGATAATATATAATAACAACAAAACCCTATTTCTCTTTTCCGCTTACGTACACCTCTTGTTCTTGCTCGGAATCTGATATGGGTGTTTTGATCGGACTTCTCATTTCCGGTGCCGGGGAGAGACATACAATCTATTGCAAAAACGCACCCATGTCTTCAGATTCCGGCAGATCGATTGGAAATCCGTAAGCTTATGCCCACCAATAAGAAAAAAGGAAAGATGATTATATATATATATATATATATATATATATATATATATATATATTGAAACCAAACCAAAGAAGGAAAACAATCGGAGATCAGAAGAGCACAAACATAACATATATAGAAGTACAGATAGAAGTCGAAAAACAACCAGCCGGCCGGAGATCTGAGTTTGCTCAGAAAGATGGATTAGATCTTCATATCAAGAAAAAAGGTAGGAGGGGAGAGAGATCAGGGGTAGGGCACTCACACAAATGGTGGGAACTGTGGAGTTAAGACATATACACTGATATATATATATATATATATATATATATGTATATGTATATGTATATGTATATGTATATGTATATGTATATGTGTATATGTATATGTATATGTATATGTGTATATGTATATGTATATGTATATGTATATGTACATGTATATTCTTCAAAAAGAAAACCGTAACCCTTCTTTTAATTAAAATAAATGCCAACCATTTATCTCTTTCTCGCGACTTGAGATAATTAAAACTTATTTTAAAATAAATAATGTTGCTGCAAATAAATCTTAAATTCAAATGTTGCTTAATCTTTACTATATATATATATATATATATATCATTATCATTTAGGGATGTATGAGATTGCTTATAAAAAGAATTTATTGACTTATTCCAGTATGACATCGGTAATAAGCATTTTTGAGTGTTTGAATAAACAACATATACCGGTACCAAACCGGTAATTAATAAGAAGTTTTTGAAGAAGTTAAACACTTCTGACTTATAATAAGTTGATAAGTGTTTTTGTAGAAAAACATAAGTTGTTTCAAATAAGCAATCCCAAACACCCCCTTAGAATTAAAAAAATTGAAAACAACTTATAATTTATTAGATTACAAATTATTTTTGTATATATATATATATATATATATATATATATATATACACCTTCTTAAAGCTCAAGATATGAGCCCAACAAATCTAATTGATAGTATGTTAAATACAGGATAAATGTCGATTACTTGATCATTGATCCTATTAATATGGCAAAATACGCAATCAACAGAACTCAAATAAATTAACCTTCGAGAGCAGCTCAATTAGCAAGGTCTTGGGTTTATTTCTTAGTGATCACAACTCCTCTCATGTCACAAGAGTCATTCGGCTTTTATTTTCAGGAACCAATGAAATTAGTCGATATGCTCCGATCAATCCGTGCTTTTAGAAAATACATCCTTACTTTTAAATTTAAGATATTTAAGTCATATTAAAATTTTAAATTTAAACAAATTATACAGTAAAAAGAGAATTCATGAATTTTTTATTTGACATCTAAAATAATATGTTTTTGAGGGGTTTTCCACTTGTTCAAACATAAATTTTGGACATTTTCTTACAAAATAATTAAGTTGTACTGGTTTATCATTCTCGGTTTAAAATAAAATTTTATATTATGCTGTATCGTATGGATATACAATCAGTAACTGTGTTTTTTACCAAAAAGTTTTAAGATAGATGCCAATATCTTTTTTGTTTACTTTTTCGGAGTGAATTAAAGTTTTGGTCCTTGTGGTATCTCAAAAATCATGACTAGAGTCCCTATATAGTTTTGGTGGTTGTCATTTTCTCCGATTGTGGTCTCTTTAATTCACTAATAGTGTTAATAATATGACGTTAACTCAATTTATTTAAGGGGTATTTTGGTATTTTTACCTTCTTTATCTTCTTGCTACTTCGTTTTATAACTTTTTTTATCTGTTTCTTATCGGATTTGAGCTAGTTAGGGCAATACAGGAGATGCAACTTAAGAGATGGTAAAGGAAGCTATCTTGACCTTGAGACATGAGATGCACCGACGAACACCACCATTGTTGTGGCAGATGGATCATGGTGGAGCTAGAATTAAGGATCAAGACGAGCAGTAATGACATACATTAATCCATCAACTCCTAGAGTGTAACATCTCATTTTTTTGCCAAATGAAATGTTACGTCATCTAATATACATCATAAATTACTCCAATAATAAAACCAAAATGTTTACGGCGGCAGTCTAAACATTATAAATAAAAAAATCTTAAGAGTTAACCTGTCTCATAACCGGGTCACTAAAACCAACTCCAACTACAATTAGAAATACTTAAACAATTACATCAATTAAAACAAAAAAATTGGAATTTTAAACCAACCCCTTGCCTTTGTCAATTCCCGAACCTTATGCTCCTGCGATGTATACTATAGTTCAGTGAGTTCACGGTTTACGTGCAACCATAATACAAACACACATTGACCATATAAAAGCTAATAAAAGAGTGTCATGCAAAATATATGCAACCCCAACGATCTCTCATAACTCTACTCCATTAGCTGTGGATCTGCCTCACCAAGATGTGACATATCAAGCTGATATTCCATGCTCCGGGTAGTATACCACATGCAAATGTTACTCCAAACCCAAACCATTGACATGCGATTTATCTATATTATATTATAAAACATTTGACAAAAAAACTCTTAAAAATCATTTTTTATGCACAAAGTACTGTTTATTGATACATAATACTTAAAATTCAAGATTACAAGTAAATTGGACATAAATACAACTTATTAAAGCTCCATGTTTGAATTCGTGTAACTAACTACAGATAAACATAATCTAATATAGAATAAACATCTCATTTTAAATATAAAATATTTAAAATAAAATTAGGATAAACATTGAATTCTAACATAATACTTAATTATTATCTTTATAAAAAAATTATATTATTAAATCTAAATTAAATTACTTCGTTATTAAACCTAAATCAAATTATTATAAGAAAAATAAATTAAATTAATTTACATAAAAAAAGTAGAAATTTTAAATAATTAGTTTGGTATTAATATCAATATTTTTTTTAAATTCATATGATATCTTCATACTTATATCTTATGCAAAAGTAAAAACATTATCATTTTTTTTAAAACCACATAAAACTGTATTATAACATCGAAAAAAGAAACGAAACATCAAAGTCGAGATGTATCTCGCTGCATTGCGCAAGCACCCTTCTAGTAGTTAATAATCGTAAAAGATTTAGCATGCTTGCGCCATAAATTACAACACCATATTCATGAGATCACAAATTAATGATATCATGCAATTAAACACCTCATCAAGTACATATATAAATTCACACACCATATATGTAAAAATAATTTGTACATATATATACATCCTAGTAAAGTATTGTGAAAGACTCATCTAAATAGTTCAACTTAGCTAAGCATCGTCCCTGAGTAATACCCTATAACACATAATTAAATTTCATTAATTAGTGTCTTGACTTTTCCCAAAAAGTCATCCCAAAAGTCAAACGGGTCAACCTTGGGGTTGACATGGTCAACGGATCAACACCAAACATACCTTGTCGCCATGTACCCCAATGGAATATTTCACGTCAAAAATAAATTACGACGTATTAAACCCAACCTTTAATTATATACAATTCTCGTTTTAAAAACATTCGATCCCACAATTATATAATCACAGCTCCCAAAATTAGTTATTTCTTATCATTTAAATGTGGGAACCCAATTACTTAATATCCTTTATAATTTGATGTCCAAGTCAGAATTCGGTTAGACTCGAGTCGTTTTGATAAAAATCGGTATTTATTAAGAAGATATTTGAAGCTCATTTATTTACTTGGATTAATCGAAACATCCTGATTTATTTCCATTCATCCAAATAAATATGAGTCTCAAATATCTTTTTAATAAATACTGATTTTATCAAAATGACTCCTGTCTTACCGAACTCAACCGGAACAAGTTGGCCTCGGACCAAACCTGGTCCAGCGCCATCTGGCTCAACTCGCCGCCGGTCGCACCCTTGGTGCGGCTATCGTGAACGACCTCCGTTTGAGATCGTTTATCAGTCATTTTTCACCGAATTTTTTACAAAATCTTATATATAATAATAATAATCCCAACTCGTACCCAAATTTACAGCCCCTACGGTCCATTATTAAACTTATAGTTTGCGTTTTTATACCCGAATCTCGTCGAGCTACCGCCACAACAACTTCTAGCCCAGACCGTTTGACGTAAAGACCACCATAGCCCAAGAAAATTATACCAATGGACAGGTAACTGAAAAATGAAGCCAACCATATATAATACACTAATTTTGGTTGAGTATTGTATCTTCAATCGTTGTTTTTGTGCATTCCAAACTCGATATCTCCCTCATTTCTTGATGAAATCTCGAAACTCTAATTGGGTTTACTCTCTTACACCCTTGGGAACGGTTCTACAAAATTTCAACCCAAAAATCGAAATCATAGGACATCAAATCGTCTCTTGAATATGAAAAACGTGATTTGGAAAATGATTTCCCAAATATCAATTATTTCCATATTAGTTTTCTATTTTTGGTAAAACTAGTCCCTTTAGTTTTCTTTTTTACTTATTTATCCAAATGATAAAAATACAAAATATTCCATTTTCTTTTCTTATTGATTTAATTTATTGCAATAAAATCATATTTTTCAAGTATCGACACTTTAATCCCGTATGTTGTTTACTCTTTTAATTTTAATCCTCAACATTTATTTATTTTACAAATCATAAATTTTAGAGTGTTACATAGAACGCTTCAATTCTAACATTTTTTTACAAAATATGGCTTAACCTCATTAAAAAGCCGTTTACCAAATGTTAACCAACTTATCAGATCACTTACTTTATTGAGTGATGATGACAATAATGAGAATTTTACCTGGTAAGATGAATGACAAAGACGAAGTATTTACCCAGTAAAAGATGATGGTGACTCTTACATATTTAGTATTAACCGGATAAAAGACACTTAACAACACCTTACAATGTTATTTTGATAACCGAGAATCTTACTAAGATAAGTGGGATGGTAATTCTTATCTGATAAACACGTACCTACTCGGTTAACAGTTCGTAAACGACCCCTGAGAGCACTAAAGCAGCAACATCAAGAGTTCTTATACAACATTAACCGTTTTTATGTGATAGGCATGAAATGACATACAAATGAGTAATGCAAATATAAGATTTTATTAAAAAAGGATAAATCTTAGGAAGAGCCTTTCGACGTCTTAATCATTCATAATAAAAAAAGTTTAATGATTTTTTTATTTTAAAAAATAGTTGAGGAACTCAATTATTTAAAATAAAAAGGTTTAATAAAAAATTTAATTAAAAAAAATAAGGAATAAATAATTTATTAAGTGATCTGAACTGGAAATGGAAAACTAAGAAAGAAAATCTGGGCTGAAGATTCTCTGTTTCTCCAACAACTTGTGGGGAGACAAAAACAAGTCACAAGTTTCACTTTAAAAAGTGGGTTCCATTGTCCGTACGCTTTGATGTGCTCGTTTCATATATTAACACTTATTTATTTATTTTAAAATAAATACATTTATATATAAAAAAAAAAAAAAACTTTTGGTTTTCACGTATTTACTTCAGACTTCAGACTCTAGACTATCAATAAAAACCGATGATATAAAGGTACGGGATAGTTAAAACTTAAAATGAACAACAAAGGTTTTGATGTTTAGTTTCATACATACATACATACATACATACATACATACATACATACATATATATGTAGATAACAACCCAAAAACGAGTACGAAGATGATTGTGTTTTTGTCTTTTCTTTGATTCTTTTTTTCAATCTTATTGTTATTTTATTTACAGTGTTATAATTTCTTCAATATACCCATAGATAATCTGAGATCCGTGAGCAGTGATGTTTTTTCGAAGATTACACAATAACTGGACAACGGCTTACACGACAACATCATTATGCATGCACAATAATCACGTGGATGCTTATATGAACCCATGATGCTAGGACCAACTTTTTCTTGTCAATAACGTGTTGTTGTCACAAGTAAACATCAAAAAATTATTTGAACGATATGAATCATTATCCTGATAATATATGAACATATGTATTACATGCATTGGCGGATCTATGCTTTGGGTAAAAATATATACTCCAAAAGATAGGGTTTGATCCCACAAAAATATAGCCCAATCCGCACTTTGATGGGCCCGTAAACAGATCCGTCCAATAATCTAAATTCTAAAGCTAAGTTCATTGATTATTGTTTATTATTTAGCGTTTGCTATTTGATGTATTTTGGTTAATTGTTAGGGACTTAGGGCTAGGTTTTCTTAGTTGATGCATTTTTTTTCTTTTTGTTAATTGTTAATTAATTAATTAATAGCTAAATACTAATTGTTACACCATGAGAAAAAGGGTCTACTGTGATGACAAGATATTCGTCAACGTAGAAAGATATAGTGATGACAAGATATTCATTTCTTTTTTTAAAACAATTTTTAATAATGTCGTAAATTCATTGATAGTTTTTTGGGCAGTGATTACCACTTTCTCATTGTAACGATGTTGTGTTTTGTTATGTTAATTTCATGAGTTGTTTATCAAATAATGGAGTAATCGATACTAGTATCATACGTCTCGAGAGCTAAGAAGTGAGGAGTCGATAGCCTTACTCTAAATAGTAAGTGTCTGCTTAATTATTCTCTATATGTTTGATTTTGTATGAACAATATTAAGTACAATGTATTTAGAGGTGGACTTATGTAAGGTCCAATCGGGTCATGTGCACCCACTCAATCAATTTTCACTAATATAATTCTTTTGGGGATATGAAAAGGTGCATCCCGGTAAACTCTGAATTGTGCTATGGGGGTATTAACCAAAAAATTGAAAAATCCTACGAAATCAACCAAAAAATCTTAAAAAATCCCGTGAAATTCGGTTTAAAACACATCGGACGACTTTAAAGGCATTTGATTCATCTTAAAAGTACACCCACTCGATAAAAAACCTAAGTCCACCACCGATTTGTGTTTGTAGTCTAAAAGGCCATATATCTATGCCAAATGATGCAGATTTAAGAAAATGTGTTTTAAAAAAAAAAGTTTAACTCACTATGAACACAAAATACTTATTGAGCAATTAATATTACGTAAATCAGAAAGGAACCGAGATAAGTATCTTTTTTTATTAACCTGGATATCCAACCTGCTATGCGAGCCGACTAATCCCAGAGCGACCACCTGTTTTGCAGATAGCCCGAAGTCATCCTATTTGAATCTCCGTGGCCAGAAGAGGATTTTTATTCCTCATTGGATTTGAATCTGGGACCTCCAGATACTTTTAACCTTTGGAGTCAAGCTCAAACCAACCAGACACCACCCTTGTTGATTTATGGACATTATTAAGCATGCAAAATCAAATATTCCTATACTAATATGTGATTTATAATCTTCAAATCCATCACACATGTTCTTTTAAATTATTGCCTCCGTAGATTTAATTATTTATCTGAAAAATAAATATATTAATATTTATTGTAAAAATTTAAACCAATTTATTTAATATTTAAAGTTAAAATAAAATATCTAATCAAAGAATAATTTTATTCGAACGTGTATCACATGCCCGAATGTACGCAATTTTTACAAATGCTTGGTTACCCTACGTGTCATTATATATATAGAGAGAAGGTTTTTTTTTATAAACCACGTTATTTGTATAAATTATACAAATCTTATTTAACCAATCATAATTTTGTTTATTTTTTTGTAATTATGAGAGGTTGATTAATTATTTTTATCGTGGAGGATGTTAATCATAGATATTATCATTTTCATTATTTTAATTTTAAAGAAAATACATGAAACAATTTCATTAAAATTTTATTAAGTATTATATGAAATAATTTCATAATCATATATGAAACAATTTCATAACCATATATGAAACAACTTAATCAAAAAAATATATGAAACAATTTCATAAGATTAAATAATTTCATGAAAAAATTTCATAAGATTAAACAATGAAATCGACGGATGAGGGTGATTTGTACGGTTTGTATAAATTGGGTAGTTTGTATTTGATCGCTCATCTCTCTCTCTCTCTCTCTTTTTATATATATATATATATATATATATATATATATATACTATATTATAAAGCATTTGGCAAAAACTCTTAAAAATCATTTTTTATGCATGAAGTACTGTATATTGATGCATATTACTTAAAATTCAAGATTACAAATGAATTATGCATAAGTACAACTTATTAAAGCTCCATTTTTGAATTCGTGTAACTAACTGCGGATAAACATAATCAAATAGAGGATAAACATCTCATTTTAAAATATAAAAAATCTAAAATATAATTAAGATAATTATCGAGTTCTAACAAAAACATTATCTTTATAAATTTTTTATTGTTAAGCCAAAAATAAATTATTTCATTATTTGATCTAAATTAATTTATAATAAAAAAGAATTAAATAAATTATATAAAAAACAAGAATTTTTAAATAGTTAATCTATACTATATTATAAAACATTTGACAAAAGCTCTTAAAAACTATTTTTTATGCATAACGTACTGTTTATTGATGCATATTACTTAAAATTCAATTTTACAAATAATTTTGCGTAAGTACAACTTATTAAAGCTTCATTTTTGAATTCGTGTAACTAACTGCGGATATAATCAAATAGAGGATAAACATCTCATTTTAAAATATAAAAAATCTAAAATATAATTAAGATAATTTCCGAGTTCTAATAGAAACATTATCTTTAAAATAAATTATTTCACTATTTGATCTAAATTAAATTATTTCACTATTTGATCTAAATTAAATTATAATAAAAAAATAAATTATATAAAAAACAAGAATTTTTAAATAGTTAATCTATACTATATTATAAAACATTTGACAAAAGCTCTTAAAAAACTATTTTTTATGCATAACATACTGTTTATTGATGCATATTTATTGATGCATATTACTTAAAATTCAATTTTACAAGTAATTTTGCGTAAGTACAACCTATTAAAAACTCCATTTTTAAATTCGTATAACTAACTGCAAATAAACATAATCAAATACAGGATAAATATCCATTTTAAATATAAAAAACCTAAAATCTAATTAAGATGATCATTGAGTTCTAATATTATCTCTATACAAAATTATATTATTAAAATAAATATAAATTACTTTGTTATAAATCTAAATTAAATTATAATAAGGAATTGAATTAAATAAGTTACACCAAAAAAACGATAACTATTAAATAGTTAATTTGATACTAATATCGATTTTACTTTTTTCAAAATTTTATGCTATTTTCAAATTTATATTTCATTGAAATAATAAAAACATTATCGTTTCCTTAAAACCAAATAAAATTGTATTATATCGATAGAGACCAAGAATAAAAAAAATATACATTAAAATGAAGATTTATCTCGCTGCATTGTGCGAGTACCGTTCTAGTATATATATATATATATATATATATATATATATATATATATATATAT
>NC_037537.1:23686555-23691187 GCF_001531365.2 Cynara cardunculus var. scolymus
GTCAAAGGGTTAACCGGTTTAAAAGGTAACAGGTTACCCGTTGCTATTATGAGTAGATTTTTTAAAGTATAATGCATTAATAAAAAATAATTTGAAAGTACATTGCTGTAATAAAGAAAAACAAAAGTAGAATGCTATAATAAGAAATTTTATAAAAGTAGATTGTTATTTCATGCATTTAACCCTTTAAAATATAATAATCTTATTTTTAGTTTTGCTAAATTATGATATGGATACTTGATTGAATTTATTCACCTAACCCTAACAAACTTAGTAACTCGTTCGCATCTCAGTAGCCCATCATCTCTCCTCACCTTTGACTAGACTATTAGGAAATACTTGTATTAGATGAAGGTTATTTGAATGCATTTATAGGTTGGAATCAGTATTATAAAACATATCCAACATGTTATTTAAATGATCACTGGTTTTAATATATCCAGATCCAATTGGTAAGAATGTCAATGTAAATAAACTTATATAACTTCTACTTTTGCGATGTTGGTAGAACAAAAACGGATGAATTAGTAGTTGTTGTTCTTGTTTCTTTAGTACCTTCAAAACGAGACTTCATAAGTTTAGACTAAACCTAAAACGATTAACAATATAAAACTAAACATAAACCATTAATGATTTGAATCTAAAACCAAATGATTAATGGTTTGAACATAAATAATTTACGTTATACTTTTACAGGTCGATAAAAAGACCTTGAACACATGTAAATTTGGGCCCCAAAATATCGGAGCCCTGTTTAAAATCTCACATTTAACATGCCAAGGGACGATCCTGACGTTTATGAATATTTACAAGTTCTGAATAACAAATACATCATTCACGATAGGTTGATCTTGTGTAATTCGGTAGATTCATGAATATTTGTCTCGTGTTTTAAACCAATGAGATGCTAATTCAATTACTTAATAGAGTCATGATTAAAATAAATACAAATTAACATAAAAACGTTTCAGATTGGAATAAAAAAACGTTTCAAGTGTTCAAAATAGAATTCAAAACCATCATCATTGACTACAAGGGTAGTGCCTGATTGGTTTGAGCTTGGCTCCAAAGGTCAAAAGTATCAGGAGGTCCCAGGTTTAAATCCAAGTAGGAATAAAAATCCCTTTTTGGCCACGGAGGTTCAAATGCGGTAACTCCGAACTATCTGTAAAGCAGGTGGTCGTCCTGTGATTAGTCGGCTCGCATAGCGGGTTGGATATCCAGATTAATCAAAAAAGAAAAAAACTCATCCATTATTGTTAATAATCTTATAAAATTAAAAACAAACATATGAATGGTTAATTTTTTGTGTGTGAAGGTTTGCAGTTTTTGGTCCATATTTATCACTACCCAATAAACTTGAAAATAAATTGGGCTGGGAGCCCAATGGGCCAAAATTGACATATATGACAAATTAAGCAGATATCGTTATGGGCCCATTGTTAAGAATTATACTGGAGAAAAAAATTAATCGGCCCATTATTGATGATTTATTTGCACTTCAAGAGTTTAAATCATGTGCTCCCATTGTAATTTGGGGGTGTTTGCGGTATAGTTTAGGGTCAAACAATATACATATGTTTCAAACATAAGAACTAAGATATAAAATCACACTTATATCCATTGCTGTAATAAGAAAAACTGTTTAGGGTCAAACAATATACATATGTTTCAAACAGTTTGAAAGTACATTGATGTAATAAGAAAAACTGAAAGTACAATGCTATAATAAAGAAATTTGTGAAAGTAGATTGCTATTTTATGCATTTTGCCCTAAAAAATAATGTAGAAAAGAGATAAAAATAAAAATAGAAAACTACATAAACTTTTTATTTGGTGTCATTTTAATTGTTTTGACGAAAACTTGAAATGATATATTTTGTTATAAAAAATAATTATTCTATTATAATTTAATAAATTACATAAATCAATTAAAATAAACAATTCATCAGGGGTAAATTGGTCATTTTACTTGTTCTGTTCTGTCCAGTTTTATCTCATCAAACGTTGAACAATTATTCTGTCATGTCCCGTCCTGACACCAAAAACACACCCTTAATGCAAATATGTGTTATGTTTATGGTTATAAACAATCCGTTATGATCTCATGATACTATGATAGTGTGATATGGAATTGAGGTTTGATTTTTCCGTCACATTAACCATTGTGCTACACTTTAAGAATTGGCTTCCATTGTAACACGTTATAATGCTTTATTTTGTAAGACATGAGTTTTTTTTATTAATTTTTTAAACATATAACTTGAAGGAATATACATGATAATTGTGTACGACATTTAAGACTTAAATAAATATTAATAGGAACAAAAAAACTAGAACCCTAAAGAAGTAAATCCTTACTCTCATTTCTGTCTACAGTAAGTCGAACATCAATTCTTTGAAGATGGAATAAAAATTTTGAGTAGAGGCTTAAGAGATTTAATTTCGATTTTCTTTTATTAACCTAGATATATATCCAACCCGCTATGCGAGCCGACTAATCTCAGGGCGACCACCTGCTTTACAGATAGTCTGGAGTCACCGCATTTAAACCTCCGTGACCACAAGGGGATTTTTATTCCTCCTTGGATTTGAACCTGAGACCTCCTGGTACTTTTTGACCATTGGAGCCAAGCTCAAACCAATCAGGCACCACTCTTGTGGTTAAGGTTTTTAATTTCGATTTTACACTCTTGATATATGATTTCTTATAAGCTTTATATGTTTGATATAAATGATTTTGCTTTCATTGTTAGTTCATAGTTTTATATGAATTTAAATTGTTCTATAGATTATTCTAAACACTAACAAATACAAGTACATATATACACAAATATTAAGGCACGGCTTAGGAAACACCATGACCTCGTCATAATTAACTTGTAAAGCTCGAGACTTGAACTCGTCACCATGTCACACCTCATATCATTTTGAACCTTGGTTATGTTTTGAAACTCGTTCATTTAAAATATTTGTTATATGTTTTTCTAGACCTTTTATAAATTTTTTTTTTTAAAATCGTTACAATACAGTTTTACACTATATATTGAAAAATGCTCATTTAAAATTGAGTTTCGACGTATTCTTTTAATAAATAACAGGGAGTATAACATCCCTAATTAATAAATGATGATATGGACAACAAATTTATTGGATAAAGAAAATATCAGGTAGTAAACTCAAATGGTAAATAAAGTTCTATTACTTGATACAAGATTGTATTTGTTAGTTGATATATTCAAACACCAACTCGACAGTGCCCAAATATCAAGTCGTGGTCAGCCTGAGGGACCTCGTTCCAGCGACACCATGGACCACGAAACGAAGATTTGAATACAAACGTGACCTAACATGGGGATCTAGAAATGCTACAAAATTAAAAAAAAAACATATACAACACAAAAGTCATTAATATTATTTTATTATGAATGTAAAGCCTTATATCACATCTACTTACCTGAGGCCTCCCGGATTCAAGTGCGGTCACTGACTCGGATAACGTGGGGCCTACGTATCATGCTCCTGATCCTGTAGGATTTTCAAGTCGTTCACAAAACCTCCAACTTTATTCTCACCTACGATTTGACTTTCAAACAGTCAAATAATTGCTTGTAGGGTCTTAAACTCTTCTACACCACATCTACTTTGATTACGTCGACTAACTACTTATTTCTTTGAGTACCTTTTCTTCTGTAAGTTTACTTCATAATTGTACAATTATGATTGTTATTATATTTTTCTTTGGATATAATATAATGTTTGTTTTCCAAACGATGTCATGCCGTCAGTGGGGTAGTAGTAGAGGAGGTCGGGGTAGAGGTAGCCCCATCTCCTGTAGGACATCTCTACTGGCAGGCATGTTGACCCACATAATTCATTATCAAAAAAATTAGATTTCAGGATAATTATCATTTTGAATTGGATAAATGTTTAAAAATCTAATTATATCTTTTAAATTTAATAAATTCATAATTACTTTATAAAGTTTTATATAATTTTTTTTTCTATATGTACTTTGATACAAAAAAATAAAAATTTTCATCAAATATCACACGTGATATCTACAATTAATTCATAATCTTATTCATCATTTTTTCTCTATTTTCTTGATTTCACATTTTGAATCATATGTGATAAACTTCGTTTAACATATGATCTATTACATATCAGATATGATCTTTATGTTCAACTATGTGAATTTTTGTATATATCACATATGATGATATGCGTTTGAATATAAATGATGCATATGAATACATGAGATAATATTTACATGAAAAAAAGATTTATAAATGTAAATATACACAATCACATATGATTAACAAAAATACCTACAATTATTATATATGATTAACAAAATTTCTACAATTATCACATGTGAATTGATCGTAAATATCACATGTGAATTGATCGTAAATATCACATGTGATATTTGATTAAAATTGTGAAATTATTTTATTAAACTAGAAAGGTAATCGCGCAATGCATAGAGATACATCTCGATTTTAATGTTGTATTTTATTCTTTGTCTCTGTTGATGTTATAGTACGATTTTATATTTTTTTTAAGAAAACGATAATTATTTTATTTTTGAAAATATAAAGTTGATGATATTATAAAAATTTATATATA
>NC_037537.1:23691272-23705159 GCF_001531365.2 Cynara cardunculus var. scolymus
ATAATTAAGTATTATGTTAGAACTCAATTATTATCCTAATTATATTTAGATTTTTTATATTTAAAATGAGATGCTTATCTTGTATTTGATTATGTTTATCTGCAGTTAGTTACACGAATTCATATATGAATTTTTAATAAGTTGTACTTACGTACAATCTACTTGTAATCTTGAGTGTTAAGTAATATGCACTAATAAACAATACTTAATGCATAAAAAGTGGTTTTTAAGAATTTTTGTCAAATGCTTTATAATACTAGAAGGGTACTCGCGCAATGTAGCGAGATATATCTTGATTTTAATATTTCATTTTATTTTTTATCTCAATCGACGTTATAGTATGGTCTTATGTGATTTTGGAAAAACGATAATGTTTTATTTTTGAATAAAATATAAATTTAAAAATATAATAAAATTTTGACAAAAATATATTGATATTAGTATCAAATTAACTATTTAAAATTCTTATTTTTTGTATGATTTCTTAATTAAATTTTTTAATTCAAACTTTTTTATTACTAGAAGAGTACTCGTGCAATACAACGAGACACATCTCGATTTTAATGTTCTATTTTGTTATTTGTCTCTGTCGATGTTATGATATGATACGTTTTATGTGTTTTTAAGAAAGCAATGATGATTTTTTTTGAATAAAATATAAATTTGAAGATATTATAAAATTTGAAAAAAAATATCAATGTTAATATCAAATCAACTATTTAAAAGTTTATCCTAATTATATTTTAGATGATAATTAAGTATTATGTTAGAACTCAATGATTATATTAATTATATTTTAAATTTTTTATATTTAAAATGAGATATTTATCCTGTATTTGATTATGTTTATCTGCAGTTAGTTACACACATTCAGATATGAAGCTTTAATAAGTTGTACTTACGCACAATCTACTTGCAATCTTGGGTTTTAAGTAATATGCATTAATAAACAGTACTTTACACATAAAAAGTGGTTTTTAAGAGTTTTTGTCAAATGCTTTATAATATAGTATAAATAATTTAATTTAGGTTCAATAATTAAGTAATTTATATTTGGTTCAATAATATAACTTTCTTATAAAAAGAATAATTAATTATTTTATTAGAACTCGATAATTATCCTAATTATATTTTAAAATGAGATGTTTATCCTTTATTTGATTATGTTTATCTGCATTTAGTTACACAAATTCAAATATGGAGCTTTAATAAATTATACATATGCATAATTTACTTGTAATCTTGAATTTTAAGTAATATGCATCAATATACAATACTTCATGCATAAAAAATGATTTTTAAAAGTTTTTGTCAAATGTTTTATAATATAGTATAGATGTGTATCTAAATTTTTTATGTAAAACTTGATAAAAAAAGTTATCAATTAATTAGAATTAAAAAATAAATAAATCTAAAAGATATAAGTGAGATTTTTAAGGATTTATCCAATTTAAAGTGATAATCATCTTAATTTCTTTTTCATTTTTTACTTAGGGTGCGTTTGGTTTGCAGGAATGGAATGGAATGGAATTGGGGGGATTTGGAATTGAAATCATTCCAATCCTGTGTTTGGTTTGCCAAATTGGAGGGATTTGGAATCCTGGGATTTCATTAAAATCCATTAGACGCGAGATTTGGAAATCCATTGCAAACTAGCGGGATTTAAAATCCAAATCCGGGCTTCTCCTTCCCATCGATTCCTGTCGATTGCTTCACCCACCTTCCTCCCGCTTCCTTCACCCAGATTCCCTCCCATCGCTTCCTCCCGCCCTAATCAATCCTCCTCGCCGGTACTCCCTTCCCATCCCGTCCCTTGCGAAGCTGTGCCCTAATCGGTTTGCCTCCTTGCCAGTGCTGTCTTCCTTTCCCCTCGCAAAGCTGCTCCCTAAACCGCCCTTCCTATTTGCCGCCTTCTCCCATCACTCAGCAGGTAAATCATATAACCCCTTTTGTATGGCATTAGACATGCTCGATTCTGGTCTGCATTTTGGGGGTTTTAATTTGATGCTTTTTTCTACTACAGTAAGCATCTGAGAAGCATTCTCTGCCTCCTGTTTATGAGTTCTTATGATGTATTACACTTGAATGCACTTATATAACATAGAGAAGTTAAAATATTGAAGGCATTACCTAGATGTAGCTGTACCTAATCGCATAGAAAACTCATGATACTTGTTCAACTTCTTTAGTATGAAGCTCAGATGACTATTAACTCCATAAATAATTACATGATCACTTTCTAGAACTTGCCTTTGGGCTCCCTATCTAAGCTTTTGCATGTTATGTTGTACAAATGTGCATATGATTTAAATCCCAGTGTTGAGGATTGGTGCATTAAACACATCAAGAACCTACCCTTAACTGCTCTGTCATTGTGCCCAATAAGCAAGAATAAAACAATATCCCCCATATAGCAAGAACAAAACCAATAACACGTTCAACTCTAGTTCTTTGTTGCATACAATATGACAAATATCATTTTTGGTACCATTGCAATTACAGCCATCTCATATTGTTAATGGTGTGTAGTCTTTAGAGATGCTAGGTACTTAGCTTGCAGCTACCATATACCCAAGTCTTTCTAATTTCTCCATATCATCATTATTTTCAGCTATTCTTCAAGTCTCCATATCATTATCTTCAAGTCTCCATATCATAGCAAGAAAATGTTTGTTGATTAAATATGCATTATGGATGAAAAGGTTTGATTGTTAAATTTTTAGGTTTGTTGGTTAAATAGATAGATTTAAGAAAATGCATATTTAAATTTGTATTTTGGATTACCGAGTTTGGTGGTTAAATATGTGTTTTGGATGAAAATGTTTGTTGATTAAATATGTATTTTGAATGAAAATGTTTGTTGATTAAATATGCATTTTGGATGAAAATGTTTGTTGATTAAATATGCATTTTGGATGAAAATGTTTGTTGATTAAATATGCATTATGGATGAAAATGTTTGATTGTTAAATTTTTAGGTTTGTTGGTTAAATAGATAGATTTAAGAAAATGAAAGAGATTTGGTGATTAAAATAATTACAAAAAAAAAAAAAAAACAAAACCAAATTCTGCAAACCAAACACATGAATGGATTTTAAATCCAATCCAATCCAAATCCCATGGAATCCAAATCCCTCCAGGAATCCAAATCCCTCATAAACATTCCTGCAAACCAAACGCACCTTTAGGGTATTTTTTTTAATTAATGGATTGTGTGGCTCATATTCTTTCTCGCCTTCTTGCAAATTGACTGCCTTCTCGTTTGAACATGTCCATACATACATATATACATATAACACACACACGTATAACATAGACTGACGGATACATTTCGTACATACACGTACATATATCATATACACACGTGTACCTATAACACATACAAATGAGAAAACAAGGAAAATAAATATGTCCGTTGCTAATCCTTCGCTAATTAGCGATGGATGCCACGTATTCGTCGCTAGTCCACCATTACTTTTCGATGGATTAACGACATATTAAGTTTGTAGTCTATCAGTCGTCATTTAGTGAGGGATTAGCGACGGATAGACCACAAACCCCGTCCATTGCTAATTCTGCAATAGATTGGGTTTGTGGTTTGTTCATCATTAACCCTTTGCTAATTAGCGAAGGATTGTAGCGGTCACTAATACCCCTTTGTCTAGATAGCATCTAATATTTTGTACATTCAAGTACTATTACCCATTTATAGTTTAAAAATACAATTATCTATTAAATGAATTTCACTATTTAAAAGAATTTATGTTCGAAAACTAATTAAGATACGATCATATAATGAAAAAAAATACATAATTTCTGCATTTATTTAATGAAGCGAGCAACGTACTCCTAACTCGAGTAATAGAAGAGTGTTATATCGTATATAATATATATTAAAGCAAAGCCAACACAAGTTTTACAACTTCAATTTTCGTATGCGTTGTTAGCAAACAAAGACGACTTCTTTTTTAATATTAATTTATAGACAACTAATTTATAATAAGACGATACCATTATTAATTAACAACCAAAAAATATCTACGTTTAAATGCCTATAGGAAGAAGCCAAAGGTTATGAGCTTATGACCATTTGTGTCGTCACCCATGGATGTTTCTTTCAAGGAGCATACCAATGAATTTAACTAAGAGACTGTTTGACAGTTGTTGAATGATTTGGTGTAGAATAATTAAGTGGTCAGAATGATTAAGAATGAAATATAATTGTTTGGTAATAAAATTAGGGTGCTGAATGGTTAAGAGGGGGGGTCCATAATACAAAATCATTCAGAGAGTTTTAGAACTATTAAGAGGTAGTTTTTTTTTTTGTCAAACAATATTCACCTCTTAACGATTCAAAGGTTGTTTCTTAATGAAATATTTAACAAGTAAACAAACAAACCCTAAAAGTTTTTAGAACATATTCAATAACTATATATACTATCATATTTTTTAAAATAAAACATGGAAAGTTAAAAATCTTTAATTTTTTTTTACATAAAACTCCAAAGCTACTCTATTTATTAATAAAATTTTAAAACCATAAGGATGGTGCCTGATTGGTTTGAGCTTATACTCTGAAGGTTAAGTGTCTGGAGGTCCCAGGTTTAAATCCAAGGAGAAATAAAAATCTCATTGTGGTCATGGAGATTCAAATATGGTGACTCCAGGCTACCTGCAAGGTAAGTGATCGTCCTGAGATTAGTTGGCTCGCTTAATAGGTTGAATATCGAGGTTAAAAAAAATTTCATTAAATTTAATAAAATATTATTTTCTCTCTCCTAGATACTTAATTTCAATGTCTTCTATTTGTGAGAAAGAATTAAATATTGATTCTCTCTCTTAAATATAGAGTTTTGAAGATTTCTATCATATCTTTTCTTTATTTTAACATACATTATAACGTAGCTGTTGGAGCAAAAATATCCTCAAAATCTTCAAAACTTATATTTGTAGTATAACTGTTGGAGATGTTATTGAGGATCGTTTACTAACACTTACTTTGATAAGCGCTTACCTATTCAATTACCTTATTGTGCTGACATAACAAGGATCTTAATTACCAGGTAAAAGAGAAGACAAAGATGTCTTACCCGGTAAACGATGATGATGATTCTTACCCGATAATTAAGCGTTCATCGGGTTATAAATGTTTACCATCAATATATTTTGATGACCATGATTGTTACCTCATAAAGTATGCTAGTGAGAGTGTTGATTCTTAAGGGAAAAACGTATTTGATAAATGGCCCTTAGTCATTGTTAGTTTCAATAGTTAAATGATTAGTATCGTGTATACCATGAGGATGTAAGCGTTTCTCTATTTGGTTAATTTCTTTTCGTTTTATTTAGAAGTTAATTTCATATAGAAATCTTTAAATAAATAAATATATAGAGTTTGTTTCAAATATAACTCATCGCATTTGTACAACTAATGCAATCCAATAAATTGAGATATTTATGGAAATGATAAGAGTTCATTTATTATGATTTGAATATTTATGGAAGATAAATATGGTTCATTAATTATGATCAATACTTTATATTAGGAAACAGTCAAAACTTCTATGAAATCACATATTAATAAAATGAAATAGACGGTTGAGATTGAGTTGTATTGGTTGCACAAATGTCAAAAGTTGTATAATAACCAACTCCTCTCTCTCTATATGTGTGTGAGATTGTCGAAATGGCAATTAGGAAACAAATAAATAACACACAATCATTTACCTCAACAAGTCTTAAATTTATGATTAATTATTTTCTTTGAAAGATCTCTCGTTGAATATAAACAAATACAATCAACAATACCTCATTTCCGTACATTAATATAGTTATCATTCTGGTCATGTTTATATTCCTACGTATAATTTAGGGATCCAAAACGGCTTTCTAAGTACATACATAAAATAATTAATAAAATCAAACGAAAATTAATTAAAAAAGTACAGTTCGATTAAAAGTAATATAAAAGTAGTTTTTAGCAACACTCAAATGGTTTTTTCGTAATCATAATGTTGGTTTCTAATTGGTTTAAGCTTGAACGTTAAAGGTTAAAAGTGTCTTGATGTCACATGTTCAAATTTAAGGAGAAATAAAAATCCCTTTGTGGCCTCAAAGATTCAAATGCGGTGACTCCAGGCTACCCGTAAAACAGGTGGTTGTGCTAAGATTAATCGACTTGCATAACGGGTTGAATATCTAGGTTAATTAAAAAAATGGTTTTTCTTTTTCTTTACGACTTACATAACGGGTTGGATATATATATAGAGTTAGAATCTTGTGTCTCCTGTCTACATAAAATATTGTCCAAATACGTGAAAGAATTTATCAAAACAAAATCTAAAATTGAGATTAGCTTCCATGACTCCATGCCTTGTTATTTTTACAGGTTTTGTTTCATTCCTTCACTGCCCTGAAGATTGTTCAGGGACTGTGGCTAGAGAGCCATGGACATAGATTCGAATTTCCAACCTGTAATGTCGTGTTTCAACCTGTAAAATTACATGTAATGTTAACGTTGCACCAACTTTTTTGTAATTAACATGCGATAGCATATATCAAACTAAAAGAGATTAATGCACCCACAACATCAGAATGAGGGGACACTCGACCTGAAGCTCGGCCACACAAGCTTCCGCCCCCGGTATACTTGCAATGCAACATTTATGTATGTAAAACTATCTATACTGTTAACATGCTAATTAATTTAGCTTAGACCGGATTGAAAGTGTTGTTCTTATTTTCTGTTTGATGATTATTCTACGTATTATATCGTTATATGCTGTTCGTCAATATTGGAGGCAAAAATCAAGTTAATTATAAACATTGCTGGACCTTTTCTAATAAAAAAGGCGCAAGACACATGGAAGTTTTATGCATTTTCAGTTGGCTATGTTCTAACACAATCTTTTAGGTTATCGTCTGTATGATACTTTAGATGATCTATATATATATATATATATATATATATATATATATATATATATATATATTAGGTTATCGTCTGTATGATACTTTAGATGATCTATCTATCAATCCATCTATATATATATGTGTGTGTTGTCTCAAATACAACCTGTGTCATTCGTACAACTCATACAACTCAATCTGAACCGTTCATCTACTCTCTTTGCATAAATATTCAAATAATAATAAACAAACCCTTGTTATTTTCATAATTATTTCAATTGATTTGGATTATATGGATTGTATGAATCAGATGGTTTGTATAATAAAAACCTCCCACATATATATATATATATATATAAAGTTATTTAGAATGTCTGTTAAATTAATGTGCTTGTGGTGTTCTCTATTCATCCATTGTTTTTTAAGTATATAATAGTGTTGTATCACAAATGAAATCACTCATTATTCTCACGTTTAATGAGGTTTGAACCTTTAACTTCTTTTAAAAGTCGTAGATGTAATTAGGTGACATATAAATTAACCAAGGAAAATATATCTTTGTAACATGACTGACTACCATGTTGTTTGTAGTCTAATTAGTATCTTTTGGGAAAACCCATAAGCCCAAATACTATTCCCCTTCATTAGATGCGGCAGATGGGATTCCTTAAAAAAGTAACGACAACCTTTCGAGAATATCCACTGGCAACCTATTAACCCTTTTCAGATGTCAACGCTTTAACCATATTTAGAAATCAATAACCTGATAAACATGACATCTGCAAGCATTATTAAACACTAGCATACAGGTCATAGATGTGTACTTCTTTGTACCCCAACCGCTATATAAACTCTTCCTCGTCACTGCAAAAAAGATATCACTTATAACACAACAACAAACCATATATATAGAAAACACTTCAAGTTACAATGCCTGAGATTGAAGGATCTCCGGGAACCTCCATGCATGGAGTCACCGGTCGGGAACCAGTGTTGGCCTTCTCTGTGGCATCTCCCATGGTGCCCACTGATACCACCGCCAAATTCGACCTCCCCGTGGACTCCGAACACAAGGCCAAAGTCTTTAAGCTCTTCTCATTTGCAAACCCTCACATGAGAACCTTCCACCTCTCCTGGATCTCTTTCTTTACCACTTTCGTCTCCACCTTTGCTGCAGCTCCGCTGGTTCCTATCATTCGGGACAACCTCAATCTCACAAAAGCCGACATTGGAAACGCTGGGGTTGCCTCAGTTTCCGGTAGTATTTTCTCCAGGCTGGTGATGGGTGCTGTATGTGACTTGTTGGGACCTCGTTACGGCTGTGCTTTCCTTATCATGATGTCGGCACCCACTGTGTTCTGCATGTCATTCGTCGCTGACGCTAGTGGCTACATAGCTGTGCGGTTCATGATCGGATTTTCTTTGGCTACGTTTGTGTCGTGCCAGTACTGGATGAGTACCATGTTTAACAGCAAGATTATCGGGCTTGTGAATGGGACGGCTGCCGGGTGGGGAAACATGGGTGGCGGAGCCACGCAGCTCCTGATGCCGGTGTTGTTTGAGATTATCAAGAAGGCGGGAGCGACACCGTTTACGGCGTGGAGGATAGCGTTTTTCATACCTGGGTGGCTTAACGTAATCATGGGGATATTGGTGTTGATTCTTGGCCAAGATCTCCCCGATGGTAACCTCGGTGCTCTTCAGAAGAAGGGTGATGTTGCCAAAGATAAATTCGGCAAGGTACACACATTCATACCTACTTAGGGTTCAGATCCAATGCCTACTATTTACTATTTACTAATTTGGTTTTGTTTTCTGATTTTAGATATTATGGTATGCTGCGACAAACTATCGGACATGGATTTTTGTTCTTCTCTATGGCTACTCGATGGGCGTCGAGTTAACGATCGATAACGTGATTGCAGAATACTTCTACGACAGGTACTATATATATTTTTATTTTTTAATTATAAAGTATAAACTGCATCCATGTTTGATTAAATAAGTTTAGATCTAAAAAATAAAAAATAATCAGATTTATTTGTTATGCGAAATTCTGTCTAACAATCAGTGACATATTTACTACAAAAATCAATTAAGTTTTTTATTTATTGTAATGAATGATAGATTTGATCTAAAGCTTCACTTAGCCGGAATCATTGCTGCCACTTTCGGAATGGCAAACCTCTTAGCTCGACCCTTTGGAGGGTTCACATCGGATTACATGGCGAGACGATGGGGAATGCGAGGTCGACTCTGGAACCTATGGCTCCTACAAACCGCTGGCGGTGTCTGTTGCCTCTTACTCGGCCTAGTGAACTCGCTTCCTTTAGCCATCACTTTTATGATCCTCTTCTCCATCGGAGCACAGGCGGCATGTGGAGCCACATTCGGCATCATTCCCTTCATTTCACGGCGGTCACTTGGCATCATCTCGGGGATGACGGGTGCCGGCGGAAACTTTGGATCAGGGCTAACCCAGTTGATATTCTTTGCGAGTGCATCATTCTCGACGGCGAAAGGATTGTCTTACATGGGTATCATGATTGTAATTTGTACAATTCCGGTGAGTTTTGTTCACTTCCCACAATGGGGAAGCATGTTTTTTCCGGCGAGTCAAGACGTTGTCAAAGGCAGCGAAGAGCACTATTATGTTTCGGAGTGGACGGAGGAAGAGAAGCAGAAAGGGATGCACCAAGCAAGTGTGAGGTTTGCCGAGAACAGCCGGTCGGAGCGTGGAGGGAAGGTGGCGTCGGCGGCAACACCACCGAATAACACCCCCAACCATGTTTGATTTTCACAATTTTATTATGTCTTTTTTTTTTTTAATTTAAATAATTTCATGTGTATTTGAGTGCGAGGCAAAATAGGTAACAAAAGAAAAATAGAAATCTGGTTTAATGGTTTTTAATACAACTTGAAGAAGAAAATTTTACATCGTTTATGTTCATGAATTTTGTTTAATTTCAATTAAATCTGTTTGTTTTCGTGAGACCATTTTTTTACACTTGAAACTGTGAAGTTTTAAATGTAAAAAAAAGGTTTCACGAGTCTCGCAAAAACAGACTGGTCTCATGTAAACTCAATCCATCAACATAATTAAGTTAAAAGATAGAAATATGACACCATGATTTAAATTGGTTTAAACTTCTTACTGCAAATTAAATTACTAATTTAATCTGATTTGTTTCCTCTTATATATACCTACTATAAAATCATTTATATATATTATATCAGTTATAAATTAAGTAATATATACTAATTATATAAATATCATAGTGCAAAATTAGTAATATAAACTAATTGGTTTGCTTTGATATCACTATTAAAGCACCTAGTACACTACATATCAACTATAATTAGGTGATACTTACTAATAAGGATACATCATGCAACTATATCTTTTAATTAGGGTTTTAACACTTGCCCCTCTTTGTATCTATATATATAGAGAGAGAGGTGAGTTATTATGCAATCATTTACATTTGTATAACCAATACAACTCAATCTCAATCGTCCATTTAATTTGATGAATGTGTGATTTCATAAAAGTTTTGATTCTTTCCTAATATAAAGTATTGATCATAATTAATTGAACCCTAATCATCTTCCATAAATATTCAAATCATAATAAATGAACTCTCATTATTTCCATAAATAGCTCAATTGATTGAGTTGCATTGATTGTACAAATGTGATGTGTTGCACTTGAAACGTACCCCCCCCCCTCTCTCTCTCTCTCTCTCTCTCTCTCTCTATATATATATATATATATATATATATATATATAAGAATAAAATGCAAACCAAACCATTAATATAAATTGTGAAAACTTCATTAAACCAATCATAATTTTTTTTATTATGAGTGTTGAATAGTCATTTTTATTATATGGAGGACGTTAATTATGAACATTATCATCTTCATTTTATTAATTTTAGTAAACAAATTTCATCAAAATAATAAATACATGAAACAGTTAATTTTTATAAAAACAAAAATATATGATACAATTTCATCAATAAATCATTCATTTGAAACAATTTCATTAAATTTTTTCATTAAATTAAACAATGAAATTGACGGTTTTGAGAATTTATACAAATGTTTTGGTTTGCATTTTATTTCTTCTATATATATATATATAGGGTTGGGTTCACGTGAGACCAGACTGTTTTCGTGAGACTCGTGAGACCACATTTTTACACTTGAAATTTCACAGCAAAAACACTGTGAAAGTTTAAAAAAGTCGAACATTCACAACAAAAACACTGTGAAAATTACCTTCACAGCATTTTGCTGTGATGTTTCAAGTGTAAAAAGCTGGTCTCACGGGTCTCATGAAAACAGGCTGGTCTCACGTGATCCCAAGTCTATATATATATAGGGCCAATATCAAATGCTAACCATCATTTTTGTGTTAACCTTATTAACTGATCTTGGCCATCCAAATCTATAATCAACGGTTAAGATTAATCAATAAAAAAAATTAAATTTTAAAGTTTGAATTTTAATGAGGCCTAGTGAACAATGATGAAAGGGGCATTTTGGAAAGAAAAAATACACTTATCAAGGGTATTCTAGTAAATTGAATTCATTTGTAACCCTCAAACAATTAATAGGGAGTTACAAACAATCAAATCCCAAAAAATATGCATTCATATTATTAATTTTTTTACTATTGATTTTTCATGTTCATTCTTGTATAAATTCCTAAATCGCATAAAAAACACGATAGTAACAATTTTCGGTATTGATCAATTTGAACACAAATGAACCATGAACACAATTTGAACAAAAATGAACAACTGTGAACACAATTTGAACATAAATGAACCGTGAACACGATACGAACACGATATGAACACAAATGAACACGACATGTGCAATTTTTGGCCATATATTCACATACATAGACGTCCCACAAAATTAAGGTAGTATCTGTTAATTTGTGTTCATCTGTTAATTTGTTCAAATTATGTTCACGGTTGTTCATTTGTGTTCAAATTGTGTTTACGGTTCATTTGTGTTCAAATTGATCAATACCGAAAATTGTTACTACCATGTTTCATATGCGATTTAAGAATTCATACAAGAATGAACATGGAACATCAATAGTAAAAAAATCAATAATATGAATGCATATATTTTTGGGATTTGATTGTTTGTAACTCCCCATTAATTGTTTGGGGGGTTATAAATGAATTCAATTTACTAGAATACCCTTGTAAGGGTAAAATGAACAAGATATAAACCTATAAGAATAATAGAATTTGATTGCTTGAGAGGGTTTTCAAAGTTAACACAAAAATGATGGTTAACATTTGATCTTCCCTCTCTCTATATATATAGATAGATAGGTGGAGGTTCAAACGAGAACACAAGAACACCTTTATCACATGTAATAATACGCATGAAGGGACCCTGTATGTGCGGACGACGTGTTCTACGACTTAGGTCACACCAAAAGTTGTATGCGTCTATGATTTAGCATCACATGTGATGATCTTGATGGATTATAGTATCATATCAACAACACTCTTATCACATGTCATAATACTTGTGAGGGGGCTTAGTGGTGTACAGGCGACTTGACACGCAACCAAGATCGCATAAAAAATCATCCACGTCTCTGATTTAGTATTACATGTGTATCATATATGATGAAATAATAGTATCATATGTGATTGTCTATAGTAAAAAGGTGTTCTCGCGTTATCGTAAAATGAAATAATAGTATCACTTTGTGAAATTGTCTTGATATAAAAATAACATATTTAATTGTTTTTACAAGTATTTATTATATAGTGTTAGTTTTGTTAGATAAATACATAATATATATATATATATATATATATATATATATATATAGAGAGAGAGAGAGAGAGAGGTGGATTATTATACAACCTTTTACATTTGTACAACTAATACAACTCAATCTCAACCGTCCATTTAATTTGATGAATATGCGATTTCATAGAAGTTTTGTTTGTTTTCTAATATAAAGTATTGATCATAATTAATGAACCATATTCATCTTTTATAAATATTCAAATCATAATAAATGAACTCCCATCGTTTCTATAAATATCTCAATTAATTGGGTTGCATTGGTTGTACAAATGGGCATGATTGCATTTGAAATATACCCTATATATAGGGGCCTAATCAAATGAGAACTGATTAGTTTGTGGTAACTGTGAGGTCAAATTTCAACAACAAATTAACGGATAAATTAGGAAATTAATAATTATGATAGTTTGAGTTAAAATTATAATTAGAGGGCATATTAGGTATTTTTTAAAAACTCATCTCTCTTCTCTCATCTCTCCGACCTCCAATCTCCGGCCTCCGGTGAAATCGGTATCACAGTATATCACAATGTGTATCACATTGTGTATCTTTGTTTTTAAGTTTGAGTTGGTATCACAATGGTATCACAGTATATCACAATGGGTATCTTTGTGATTACTTGGTACCTGCCGGATTAATGTTCATCGGAGGCCGGAGAATGGAGTCGGAGAGATGAGAGAGGAGAGAGGAGTTTTAAAAAAAACACTTAAATGTCCTTTAATTATAATTTTAACTTAAATTACCATAATTATTAATTTCCTAATTTATCCGTTGATTTATGGTTGAGATTGGATCTCACAGTTACCACAAACTAATCAGTTCTTCATTAAATGGGCCCCTATATATATATATATATATATATATATATATATATATATACTATATTATAAATCATTTGACAAAAACTCTGTAAAACCAGTTTTTATGCATGAAGTACTGTATATTGATGCATATTACTTAAAATTAAAGATTACAAGTAAATTATGCATAAGTACAACTTATTAAAACTTCATGTTTGATTTTGTGTAACTAACTGCGGATAAATATAATCAAATAGAGGATAAACATCTCATTTTAAAATAAAAAAATCTAAAATATAATTAAAATACTTATCGAGCCCTAACA
>NC_037537.1:23705716-23708750 GCF_001531365.2 Cynara cardunculus var. scolymus
ATAATTTTAATTACATCAAAACATTTTATTTAGAGCAAATAAAATAAGATATGGTTTTACTTGTTTAAATTAAAAAAAATAATGTTAAAAACGATTTAATTTTATTGTTCTTCCTTTATCGTTGCAATAAAAAATTTATTATCGATATTTTAACATCAAAACCATTGAAAACCAGTAAGAAATGAACTTTAATTTTATCATCCTAAAATTAGAGTTTCCATTTTTTCATATTGTTTTTCATTATAAAACTCAAAATCAACTATCTAAGTTTTAACCAAATGAAAGATTCATACACACTCTAATTTTTGTAATATGAAATTGAACAAATTCCTATATAAACTTCAACAAAGTTTTCATATGCCGAAATAAACAAAAATACTTAAACAATAAAATTAAATCGTATCTTATATAATTAATTTTTTTAATTTAAGCAATGAAATCATAAAATAATACCTTATTTTATTTATTTTGATATCATATTATATATATAGTGTATAGAAACATGGTTTTTTTTAGGAAAAATAGAAAAAAATAGACAAAAAACTAAAATGACCTATAATTTAACGGAGTTAACATAGCCGTTTACCAGAAGAACCATATCTAAAACAAATTAAATATCACAAATACTAAATCTACAATACTCATAATATAAGGACTCTTGTAAAAAAAATACCTGAAAAAACAAGGACCAAATCCACAATTCACTAAAAAAAAAAGTTGTGGAATATCGTAAATGCTTTTATTTTGTGGAGGTGCAATCGTGCAATGATAATATAGAAAATAGAAAATTATGTATTTAGGTGCCGTTTATCAAATGTTTATTCGAGTGAGCTCTTATCAAGTCACTTTACTTTACCGGATAAATATGACAAAGACTAAAAATCTTACCCGGTAAGAGCGAAGACAATAAACGACCCGGTAAGTGAGGACGAGGATTCTTACCATGGTTAGCGCTTACCAAGATAAATTGTTGCATACGATGTGTTTTGGTGAATAAAATCTTACCTGGTAAGTAAGCGATAATGATAAAATTTAGCGATAAATGCTTACCGAGTAAGTGTTTAGGTAAACTGGCCCTTGGAATTCCATTCAATTTAACATCAGCGGCTTACTGGAACATGGAGAGGTCATCCCTATCCTCTCGACATATATCTATTCTAAGAGTTTGACTTTTTTAGGGGTTGACCTTTTCAATTTCATAAATACTAATAACTTATCAAAGTTCCTTATCAATCATCAATTATGCGTCTCATGATTGTGTTGATGACCAACCTCCTCTATTTCTCAAACTCACACCCGATCGAGTAATATAGAGAGAGAGTAAAGTTCATACGATTACAATAATCAAATAAAAAAATTAGAAAATCATCGAATCGTATATATTTTTATGTAAAAATTACGTATAAAATCATATATAATTTTATTGTCTTCATGTAAAAATCACGTATAAAATCACATCTCCGTCTATAAAATTTGATTTCTACGTGATATTTTTATATATTATGTATATAAATACCAATTTTACGTTTAAACGACATATATATAATGCTAAAATATTGATCACCCAAATTTTAATTATGGCATATGTATAAGAGTACCATAAAAGGCATAGTTAAAACACAAGTATATCAATTACAATATTTAACAATTGAAATTTTATATAACCACGTCGATACATCAACAAATGTAATTCTATTTACAAGTTTTCATCATATAAGATTGATTATATTTACACATTATATATAGGGCAAATTGCATAAAAAAAAGTAACGTACTCTAATTTGATTTCTATTTTAGGTAATGTAATTTCAAAACTTCTATTTTGGTACCTAAGATGTAAAGTTTTAAACATTTAAGTACCCGGGTAACCACTTGAAGACTAAAATTAGATTAAAAAAAAGACTAATTTTATATTTAAAAAAATTCACGTCACTGACCATGTCAGCAAATAATACCAAGTTGGATACCACATCACTCGCCACATCAGCATGATAATCGGTTAATACTTCAACCAGTTACCCGGGTACTTAAATATTTAAAACTTTACATCTTAGGTACCAAAATGAAAGTTTTGAAAGTACGTTACCCAAAATAGGAATCAAGTTAAAGTACGTTACTTTTTCATGTAATTTGCTCTATCAATAGGTACCAAAATGAAAGTTTTGAAAGTACGTTACCCAAAATAGGAATCAAGTTAAAGTACGTTACTTTTTCATGCAATTTGCCCTTATATATGTTCATTGAGTTTCTTATTTTATTATTATACTTGGCATGTACATAGAAATGTAGAATTAATATTTGGAATTGGAATCGAGATTGAGATTGGGTTCGGGGATGAAGGGAATCCCATCCTTGAATTATAAATTCAGGGATTTTTCTTTCCGTCCGTTGTCGACTTGGGGATTCCCTCGTCAAACTAGGATCAAATATCGGGTGTGGGTCTTCCTTCGAGTCAGATTGCCTGCTCACCCTTGCGTTATCCAAGTTCCATAATCGCATGTAAAATCACATATGATTTAGTGGTTTTTTTATTTCCTTATCTTGACCATGTTCTCCTTTAATCCTTATCTTGACCATTCATCTATATGTAAAATCATATATGATTTAGTCGTTTTCAGAACACTACTTAATTTTTGGATGAGTTGACATTTTAATCTAACTTCATTTTTCTCCATCTACCTTTTATCTTCACATTATTTGAAAGGCAATCGTTAATTATCTTCACTTTTAGTTATTTTATAAAAAAATTGCATACATTTAATTAATTTCACATGTATAAATTTTTTAAAATTTTGGTCAAAATGATAAAAATATATAGTTGAATAAATTGAAAGTAGATGAAATTATACATACATCTATACTATATTATAAAGCATTTGGCTAAAACTCTTAAAAACTCTTAAACTCTTAAAACTCTTAAACCCGTTCATCCCTAAACAATTTCATCCATATCCGATTTCATCCCATAACTGAATTCGTGTAACTAACTGCAGATAAACACAATCAAATACAGGATAAACATCTCATTTTAAAT
>NC_037537.1:23711435-23716380 GCF_001531365.2 Cynara cardunculus var. scolymus
TTTTATTCAAAAATAAAAACATCATTGTTTTTTCAAAATCACATAAAACCATATTATAACATCGACTGAGATAAAGAATAAAATGAAATATTAAAAACACGATGTATCTCGCTGCATTGCGCGAGTACGCTTCTAGTATATATATAAATATATTATTTTTACTGGAGAAAAGAGACATATAATTACAATTTTTTCTCTTATAAAACGATTTATTTAGAGAAGCCTTGTAGATCTAAATGAATAATATCAACTAAATTGAATAAACATAAATAATTTCAACACAATTTTTTTTACGAACATAATAAATTAAATTTGTATAAGAATTATTAATTTTTTTTACAAATAGTTTATTTATGAATAAACGAGGTAAAAGGAATCCAATATTTTTAAACTGAATTGCAAGGCAAATCAAAGTCAATGCTGCACACTGTGTCCAATTGTTTGATACTTAATTATATGATTTGAGAAAATCATATAAATTTAATTAAATAAATTAAATTGGCCTGGTTGCCATTTTATTAATTTTAAAATGAAATTACGAATCGTTGAAATTAGGAATGCCACCTTATCCATTATCTGCACCTTCATTCCCACTTGTTTTTTCCACGGCGTAAGTCATGGTTTTTGTTTTTTATTAATTAATTTTTATTGTAGAACTTTAAGAATATATTTTTAATTATTATTCAATAAGTCAATGATATTAAATAATTTAAATTTCTTTATACGTTAGAAACCAACAAATAACAAATCAGGTTATACATTGAAAACTAACAAATAAGACATTAAAAAAGTTGGAAAAATCAAACATTACGCTACAAAAACCGTTACCACAAGACATAAGTCGTTGCTAAAAGTCAATTTATCGTTTGACGTAGTTTATAAAGACGACATATATTGCAATAGCTTCTTGCTGAGACATGCATGTCGTCGCTAAAACTCATTTTTGTCGTGCATTAGGCTAGGCCATGGCATGCCACAAGCTTCACATGGTGTGAAACACAAGCCTTAAGTCATAGTGTGTCATAGCGACTGTTGCGAAAAGCTTTTTAGAACACTGCTTGTAAGAGAGCATGACACTGCCATCAACTATTTTGGGTTTCCATGATACCGTCATTGAACGAGAAGAGGAAGGACATGGTCTAGGGGTGGGAAGCGCAAAGATATGGGAGTGGAATGCAAGGAGGGAAGGAAAATAACTTGGGGGTACGTAGAGGGTGGTCAAGAGAGGAGGGAATGACGTTTTTTGTATTACATAAAACGAAGCTCTTTCTTAAACCATATATCTGTATCGCTAGTAGGGTTTTGGCTTTGGCCGTGACTTGGCGGAGGCTAGCATCGGCATTGCCCCGCCTTTCTCTCTCTGCTCCTTACATTGACGAACACCATGATTTACTCTTTTTATTATTTGAATCTCAATTCCATTGATTACAATTTTTGAAATATAATATACACGCCTCAATCTAATAAATTTTAATTCTTAATCAATTAATATAAATATTTTGTTATGTTTGATTTGCTTAATTAAAATTAAAGTTTGTACACCAATGTTTCATTAAAAGATTTTATTCATTATTATTTTTATGTAAATGCCTTTTTTATTATAGATATAGTATGATACCAAAAGAAAACGACCGTATAAAACTGAGGTAATGTGAGCGAAACAAACTCCTCAATAGTCTGTGGAAACCATAAGTGCAAGTACATGATGTATATTAGACGATTTAGGATTATAGGAAGATGATGAATGGTATATTATATTTAAAAACAATTATAAGTCAACACAAAAATGTATCATTCATGTGTTCTAGGGAGTACACTGCTAGAAAAAAGAGGATCATCAACGGATCCGGCTTTAACAGACCAATTTCGACGGTTTTTTCTTTGGTGAAAGCCTTCTATCTTTAGTGGTAGGGTATGGACCATATATATATATATATATATATATATATAGGGTTGGGTTTACGTGAGACCAAAGGTTTTTTGTGAGACCCATAAGACCAATTTATGTTCATTGATCAACTTTATAAGTTAATGATCTAACGGTCTAAATTACACGGTGGCAATTTTGTGATTATTAAGAAATCTCGTGGCGTTTATAAATGTTTAGATTGTCAGATTATAGATCTAATCCAAGGGTTGAGAATTGGTCTCACGGGTCTCACAAAAAACCATTGTTCTCACATGATCCTAAGTATATATATATATATATATAGAGAGAGAGAGAGAGAGAGAGAGAAAGAGATAGAGAGAGAGGTGAGATTTTTTGTTAATCAAGAATATAGTGTTAACTTTGTGAACTTATTAGACCAATAAAATTTATTATTTTAGTAGATGTCACTACCTCAAAATGTCACTTAGGCAACAAATGAAAAATGTTGCCTAAGAGGGGTTTATATGTTGCGTAAGGCTTAGGCATCAAACCCATGTTGCCTAAGCAGTGTTGCCTTCTCAATGTTGCATAAGAACCAAGGCAACATATGCAAACAGAATATGTTGCCTAAGCGAGCTTCTGAGGCAACACACAAAAGTTTATGTTGCCTAAGTAAAAAACATATGTTTAGATACCAGCTTAGACAACATACTTTATCTGAATATGTTGTCTAAGATATCAACTTAGACAACATACTCTATTTAGATATGTTGCCTTTGAACTGTAATTAACATAATATAATATTTCTTTTAGGCAACATATATATTGTTCAATTGTTGCCTAAGATTTTTGTGTACCATGATGCAATTTTTTTTCTTGCACACTTTTTACAAATAAATCTCAAACAAGCAAACAAACAACCAAATGTTTTATACAAACAATTTTTATAACCAAACAAAATTAATAAGTTCAATAATTGAAAGATAATTTTTTCCTAAATAAGTCTAAAAGTAAGCAACAAGTTCAATAACACAAAATTAAAAACTTAACCTAAAGCGTGAGAGGTCGGGGTTGTTGTGTTAGAGTTTGAATCACTAGTATCCAGCATAGTCATCAACGATTGTATTAGCTTTCTTTGCCTCTAACGAGATCTCTACCGAACCACCCTCTAGGTGTGCCGTAGTCCGTCCCAAGACCGACGCCTTCGCTAAATTAAACGCTTGAGTTCTTTTTGGAGGTATATGGATCTACCAAAAACAATGTCTAACATGTTTAAGAACAATACTATTGAATACTATCGAATACCAAACAGAAACAGAACAATACTATAGAACAATTTGTTTTGAACCTTGTTACGCAGTGTTTTACGGCATTTCCCCATTGACATCGTTAATATGTTATCAATGGTAAGGAAATGTTCATTTAGCATCAAATTTTTGATTTAATGATAAAAGTCAAATAAGTAAATTTTTGGTGCAAGTTACTTTTACAATATTTATTGAGATGTTAACCTTTCTTATATGTAAGTTAATTTAATGGTATTTAATAAGATGTTACAAATTATTACTTGAATGTTTTTAGGGATCATATAATCATATTATCATATTTCAATATTCTAGAATAATTATGTTAATTTTAACGTGAACAAAGGTTAATCAAAGTGTAACATATTGCAGGTTCATGTGTGAAATATTTTCAAAAACACTCAACTTGTTCACCATATTAATTTGAATTATATTAATAAAGGATGTTCATAGATGTTCATAAGAAGGTGTTTATAACCATGAAGTCTTCATAAGAATGTCTCATATGTGTTCATAGGTGTTCATAATAACGTGTTCATAAACATAAGATTGTGTTCATAATCATATGATTTTCATAGGTGTTCAATAAGATTGTTCGTAAGTGTTTATATGTCATTATTTTTTCCACAAATACCCCTGTTCGAGAATGTTCACCAATTTTATTTATGTTTAGTTTTTCATTTATTACAAATATCAAATATGTCAATCAAATTAATCCATGGATTTCAAAGATTATGAACTAAGATTGATTCAAATACTTAACACCAATTATTGGGTTAACAAAAGAAACAACCACACACACACACACACACACACATACACACACACACACACACACACACATATATATATATATATACACGTACACACTTATACATAGAGTTGGATTCCAGTGAGAATGAGAGTTAAAGTAAGAAGCGTAAAAAAGTATCTCCCCTTGGATCCACATTAGGATGAGATACAATTGATCAATCCCCGTATCAAACGCGATTCATGAGTGTGTTTGAGATTAAAAGTGATCAAGTGACCAAATTATTCTCACACTCACACACAAAGACGTTTTTTTAAAAAAGTGACATCATTTAACTATAATAAAAAATATATGAAGAGATTTTTCACATCATAATTCAGAAACATAATACAGAGTCTTGTGAGCTATTTTGTTCAATTTTTATTGCAAAAAAAAATTAAAAACATAATAAATCTGAAATTAAAAGATAAAAACTAAAAAAAAATGACACCATGGGGATTCGAACTCGGTTCTGGAGTGAAAAAAAAGTCTTGCAAACGAACTCTACCATGGAAAACTTGAGTCTTTATTTTAGTTTCAATATATATATATATATATATGGTGGTACATAATAAATCAATACGGTTGCACATTTTTTGAACCTAAATTTTTTTATCCTTCCGAAAGAGTAATACGGAAGCACGTATCATCGGTAGCACCAAGATGGATCCGTCCCTGTATATGATCAACCAATGTTGATTAGAGGATCAAACAGTTCCATACGTGTGGATTTTTCTGAAGAAATAAAAAACAGTTTAATAATATTAAGGGCAAAATGCATAAAATAGCAATCTACTTTCATAAATTTTTTTATTATAGCATTGTACTTTCAGTTTTTCTTATTACAGCAATGTACTTTCAAATTATTTTTTATTAGGACATTGTACTTTGAAAAATTTACCCATTATAGCATTTGGTAACCTTTTGATTTAAATTTACCCATTATACTAGGTTTCCATGCCACCTCATTGTCCACGTAGG
>NC_037537.1:23717040-23724394 GCF_001531365.2 Cynara cardunculus var. scolymus
CATCCACATCACCTCATTAAAGCCACACAAGCAAAAAAGTCAAAAGGTTAACCTGTTTAAAAGGTAACAGGTTACCCATTGCTATTATGGGTAGATTTTTTAAAGTACAATGCCTTAATAAAAAATAATTTGAAAGTACATTGCTGTAATAAAGAAAAACAAAAGTATAATGCCATAATAAGAAATTTTGTGAAAGTATGTTGCTATTTCATGCATTTAACCCTAATATTAATAAAACATTACCATTTAGTAATAGAAAAATGGAGAGTTGAAATGGCGATATGAAGTAGCCAAAGGTTATATATCGTTCAATTTGCAAGCATCATGTTTACTTCCTAAATCTATTTGCAGGTTGCACATTTAGTTAATTAAGTAGTTGAAATATTTTAGTTATTTTTCTACATCATGTATAAATATCAAGGTTAGAATTTATTTATAGTTCCATAAATATTATAATAACCATGAGAACTTATCTAATTCAGTAATTTAATTTAATCACTAATTAAGATGAAAATGTCATCTTACTAAATCTTTATTTCCATGACAACTAGACAATTTATATGTTAGTCATGTAATACATAATCGGTTATGGAAGATATTAAATAAACCATAAACATACGAATTTTCGTCTTTGATGCTCATCAAATCAATTTTGTTTTGAGAACTAGGAAAGAGTAATTCCGGTTGCCTCCTTGTCGCTTGTGAAAGAGAAAGCCACCATTCCAGCGAATGTTTGTCAGGAAACAAAAGCGAAACTAGGGTTCTGTGGGCTTTCTGACGACCTAAAACCAAAAAAAAAAAAAAAACCATTAACCTCCAACTTTTTCTTTGATTCTTATCAAACCGATGTTGTTTTGGGAACTAGGAATGAGTAGTCTTGGTTGCATTCTATGGACGCTTCATAAAGTGAACAAGGTGTTCACAAGATGCATAAACAATGATCACAATGTATAAATATACAAAGCAAAAAATTTCTAATAACATATAGCACTCATATTCCTTTTCAACATCCAAACACATCAAAACTAAATCTACAAGTTGTTCACAAGGTGAATGATCAATTATTTGTATATTACCCCTGTTCAAATTTAAACCCGTCGAAATCATATGAACGAGGTGTTCCCAAGGTATAAAATTTATATAAACATTGCATAACCATATGAACAGGGTGTTCACAAGGTATAATTTTATATGAACAACGTGTCGTTACATTCATTTTGTTTTCACAGGCTTGCGGACCATTAATGTCAATTTTACAGCATTTGGATTCTCAATTTAGAAGGTAATTGTATATTTGAAGGATTAAGATGATGTTTGTGATTTGTTTGTGTGGAATTTGGTAGGAACGCGATTCTCAGATAGCACAAATATAGATGGTGATGGTTGTGAATAGTGATTGTTATATTCCCATCTTGCCCCTAAATTGCGGTTTTACTCAAAATATGGTAGTTGTATTTATATAAAATAACAAAAAAGCTTTTGTTTAATAATAGCCCTTGATTTACATTTATTAGCGGTTTAGATGAATCTTTACAACAAATAAATTCACAAACCTCTTCACCTTTGATGATGATTGAACCGTTAACCTCTCATGAAGCCAAAGGTCTGGATATCAGTGGGCCAAAGGATCTTTGATTATAAATTTTATACTTCTTGTATAGTTAGAAACTACGGTAAATTACCAATTTTGTCCCTGTGGTTTGGTGAAAATTTTGATTAGGTCCCTTAAGGTCCCTCATGTTAACAGTCGTTTAAGATATCCCTTAATACAGAGGCATTTTCATGTTTTCACTATGTTATGAAACTTGTAGTTGTTTTAATGACCAGTTTTGTCAATTTCAAAAACTCAAGAATCAAACCCAGATTCCTATGTCTTCTATAGGTCTTATCTCTTCTAAACCCAAACCTGTTTTTGCCAATCTCTTTCCGTATTCCCATCCAACAAAAAGTAGACCCAAAAACTATACCCAAAATCAAACAAAAACAAAGATTCAAACCCATAAAAAACAATCGAAGAACAAATCAGTAGCACAAACCCGTTTTTGAAGAACAAAATCAATAATAAAAACCCATTTTTGAAGAACAAAATCAACAACACAAACCTATTTTTTAATAACAAAGTCAAAAACATACATCATTTTTAAGAACAACTTAACAACAAAACTTCTTTTTAAACCATTTGTGCAAATCTGGATTTTATATCAATGGTTTTGCATTCTTCTAAGTTAACTAATATTTTAAACAGACGTTAACATGACCTGATTCATAATAAAAATAAAACCATAATGACCATCCTTGTAATTATTTCACTTGAGGATCCAATCGAAATATCCAACAAACCCTAGGGACATAATTCATAATTTACTCTAGAAACTAATCATTTTTTTGGTTGAAATGCAAAAGAAAGAAAAGGAAAAAAAAATAACGTGAAAGAATGAGTGATTCTAGCCATTAAAACATGTATATATTCTTGTTCGAAACGAATTAATAATTGAGAATTATGTAAAAGTCGTTTATTTTAATAATCTCTTTTATATTTTAACAAATAAGATTCTCTAATTTGTATTTATAAAACTATAAAAACAATGGTTAAAAAGCTTTTTAACGTGATCTTAGTCAATATTAGCTTTTTAACGTGATCTAAGTCGATAATAGTATTTCAAGTGTGTATGTGTGTGTGTGTGTGTATATATATATATATATATATAACTATTTATATACGATAAATACAACAAATAACTCACACAATTTTAATGACATGTAAAAAAAATCATTAATGATATCATTATGTAATATTTGAGTATAAAAAATTTCTTTAAAAAATTTGTTCCGATTTTTAATTGACAGTTTGACTAGTCATGGGAGGTGTCATCAGCCGATATATGTATTTTACTATATATGTACTTCATTAGCATCTCATTTACTATAAGTATTATCAAGTTTAATTTTATATTATATATACGAAAGTGGTTAAGTACGTATTTTAATTGTAGATAAACATAAACTATTCACGAATATATTGTTAGCGAACCTTTCTAGACTCGAATAGCTTGGGTTGTGATATGAGGAGTTGATGGCTTTAAAAAGACCAACTCGATCTAAATAATTATCATTAGAGTATCTTAGCATTATAACACACACATACACATACATGTATACAAACATACATACGATTATTGATCTTAGACGAAGCCACTTTCGTGTCACGTCATAAAATGGCCCATAATATTTACTATGCATGTGGATTTATATTGATACAAGATAGGTCACGTACTCTATTCCCAAGTGTAGAGGTGATTGACTCGTATTCCCCACTTATAAACTGTTGTCATCGTTCGAGGCATATATGTAGGTGTGTTCCAATTAAACAATTCTTGTATATCGTGTAAAATTGTTTATGCATGGCTAATACATAACACAACACAATACATAATACAAGATATGTCCTAAATAGCATAAACATTTATGAATGAACATATAAAAATATCATTTAACATATATTTCTCAGCTTTCATAAAACACACGGAAACACACTTGACGTGCATTGTTGTTTAAAATTCCTATCAATCATCGAGATTATTCTACAATATCCAATAATTCATATTAATGTTGGATATCAAAGCTTAGAATCTGCTATACCTAAATACAAACTCAGAGTAAGAAAAGTAAAAGAAAACAGATTGTGGAAGATTTTTTTTTTAAGTATATAATATTTATATACGGCAAATAGAACAAATAAATTCACACACCCTTCTCACCTTTGGTGAGGTTTGAACCCTTAACCTCCTAGAAGACAAATGACTCACATACCGCTAGGCCAAAGACATTTTCTGGTAGCTTTATTTCTCAACTGAAATACGATACAATACTTCAAACATTTTTTTTTTAAAAGAGAACAACATGGAGCTTGTATATATATATTTAGTATGACTGAGCATATAAACCAAATTTCCTTCTGAAGTTCCTACTCTGTATCTTTTGGGATATCCGATGAGCCTAAACACTATTCCTTTACGTAGGATGCGGCGCACTGGATTCCTTAAACATAAAAGATCACAACCTTTTGGGAATTCCTCTGGGTATCTAAATTAACCCCTTCTCATTTGTCAACCCTTTGACCATATTTACAAACATAAATCCACCTTTATTGGTCTCCCGAGGCCTATATATAAACTCTACCTCGATCATTGCTCCAGAAAAGATATCAGCAACACAACAAGAAGAAAATATTACTGTTGGAGAGAGAAATTAAGTAAGAATTCAAGTTACAATGCCTGAGATTGAAGGTTCTCCGGGAACCTCCATGCATGGAGTCACCGGTCGGGAACCAGTGCTGGCCTTCTCTGTCGCGTCTCCCATGGTTCCCACTGATACCACCGCCAAGTTCGACCTCCCGGTGGACTCCGAACACAAGGCCAAAGTCTTTAAGCTCTTCTCATTTGCAAACCCTCACATGAGAACCTTCCACCTCTCCTGGATCTCTTTCTTTACCACTTTCGTCTCCACCTTTGCCGCTGCTCCGCTGGTTCCCATCATCCGCGACAATCTCAATCTCACAAAAGCCGACATAGGAAACGCTGGGGTTGCCTCAGTTTCCGGTAGTATTTTCTCCAGGCTGGTGATGGGTGCTGTATGCGACTTGTTGGGACCTCGTTACGGCTGTGCTTTCCTTATCATGATGTCGGCACCCACTGTGTTCTGCATGTCATTCGTCGCTGACGCTAGTGGCTACATAGCTGTGCGRTTCATGATCGGGTTTTCTTTGGCTACGTTTGTGTCGTGCCAGTACTGGATGAGTACCATGTTTAACAGCAAGATTATCGGGCTTGTGAATGGGACGGCTGCCGGGTGGGGAAACATGGGTGGCGGAGCCACGCAGCTCCTGATGCCGGTGTTGTTTGAGATTATCAAGAAGGCGGGAGCGACACCGTTTACGGCGTGGAGGATAGCGTTTTTCATACCTGGGTGGCTTAACGTAATCATGGGGATACTGGTGTTGACTCTTGGCCAAGATTTGCCTGATGGTAACCTTGGTGCTCTTCAGAAGAAGGGTGATGTTGCCAAAGATAAATTCGGCAAGGTACACACATTCATACCTACTTAGGGTTCAGATCCAATGCCTACTATTTACTATTTACTAATTTGGTTTTGTTTTCTGATTTTAGATATTATGGTATGCTGCGACAAACTATCGGACATGGATTTTTGTTCTTCTCTATGGCTACTCGATGGGCGTCGAGTTAACGATCGATAACGTGATTGCAGAATACTTCTACGACAGGTACTATATATATTTTTATTTTTTAATTATAAAGTATAAACTGCATCCATGTTTGATTAAATAAGTTTAGATCTAAAAAATAAAAAATAATCAGATTTATTTGTTATGCGAAATTCTGTCTAACAATCAGTGACATATTTACTACAAAAATCAATTAAGTTTTTTATTTATTGTAATGAATGATAGATTTGATCTAAAGCTTCACCTAGCCGGAATCATTGCGGCCACTTTCGGAATGGCAAACCTCTTAGCTCGACCCTTTGGAGGGTTCACATCGGATTACATGGCGAAACGATGGGGAATGCGAGGTCGACTCTGGAACCTATGGCTCCTCCAAACAGCTGGCGGTGTTTGTTGCCTCTTACTCGGCCTAGTGAACTCGCTGCCTTTAGCCATCACCTTTATGATCCTCTTCTCCATCGGAGCACAGGCGGCATGTGGAGCCACGTTCGGTATCATTCCCTTCATTTCCCGGCGGTCCCTGGGCATCATCTCAGGGATGACGGGTGCTGGTGGGAACTTCGGATCAGGGCTAACCCAGTTGATATTCTTTGCGAGTGCATCATTCTCGACGGCGAAAGGATTGTCTTACATGGGTATCATGATAGTAATTTGCACAATTCCGGTGAGTTTTGTTCACTTCCCACAATGGGGAAGCATGTTTTTTCCGGCGAGTGAAGACGTTGTAAAAGGCAGCGAAGAGCATTACTATGTTTCAGAGTGGACGGAGGAAGAGAAGCAGAAAGGGATGCACCAAGCAAGTGTGAGGTTTGCCGAGAACAGCCGGTCGGAGCGTGGAGGGAAGGTGGCGTCGGCGGCAACACCACCGAATAACACCCCCAACCATGTTTGACTTTCCAACAATTTCAGATGTTGTTCAATTAAATAACAGAATGTCTATTTGAATACCATAAAACAATGTCAAAATAGCTAATTAAACAAGCGTAAATTGTAGTTTTATACTTTCCTTATTACATGTTTAATAAAAACAAGTTAAAAATATCATATACTCATATGCCGTTGAATCTATCCAATTTCAATTGAATTGAACAAAATTAGAAATCGACATAATTCAAGACACCAATCTTGGGATCGATGGAGTAGGTTCTGAAGTAATTGCGAAGTAACACCCTCTGATAAATGGCCGTTGCCAGATCCATCATGAAGATGGTTAGTACCAAAAGCAGTTTCCATCTCGAAGATGGTTAATTAGTACCAAAAGCATTTTGAGCTACTCTCTCACACTCTCGTGACATACCCTGATTGCAAATTGTGATCTTTTGAGAGATTGGGTCTCGAATGTTGATTCAGGCGATGAAAGTTGGGCGATTGAGATTGTGGTTTTAATTGATATGATGACACGTGGCATGGGGATGTTGGAGGTAACTGGTTATGGTTTACGTGATGCCTGATAATATTAAACAGAAAGAATACACCTTTGGACCAGGTGCCTACAAGCTCTCTCATTCTAGCTATTTAGTTGTCTCTACCATCTAATGACAATCACCATATTGATCAGTCATATTGACATTAATTAGCATCAACCCCCCCCCCCCCCCCCCTTTCCAAAAAAACAAAAAACAAAATGATGTCTCTTCGATGAGTATTTAACCACAAGACTGCCAGAAAGGATAAATCTAAAACATGTTTGAGCAGGGGTTGATATCCCCACCACCCCCTTACGTTACTTCTCACCCCCCTCCTCCTCACTCACATCTTCACATACTCACGCCCTCTACATCGAATTTTTTAAAATTTCAATTTTAAATTTACATTCCCTTATAATTAGTTAGTTAATTAATTTACTTTACATCATTTGCTTTTAAATTTTTTATTTTACACATTTATCAAATTAACGTACATAATTGTATATCAATTAAAACATGCTTAAAAGTGCATTTTTATTTTAACAAGTCACACCATTATAATCGTCTCGTTAATACCTTCGAAATGAGTCCAATATTGAATAGTTTTTTACTTAATTATATTATTATATGTTATATATACTATGAAAAATATTTTTAATATTTACACTTTATATTTTTATAGTTATTTATTTAATTTATAGTACAT
>NC_037537.1:23725249-23740753 GCF_001531365.2 Cynara cardunculus var. scolymus
TATATGTAATTATAGTTTAGATTAAAAATAAAAATACGTAAATGATATATAAAAAAGTATTTAAAAAGTTGAAGGGTTAAAGTTAAAAATATCAAGGATTAAAATTGAATAATAAACTAAATTTATTTTAATGTATTTTAATGTCTTAAGTAGGTGGGGGTATGAAAACTCCTACGCACAATTGTATTACTCCTAATCTCAGGACGACCACCTGTTTTGTAGATAACTCGGAGTCACCGTATTTGAACCTTAATTTTTTATCCTCCTTCCAGAATATATAGTTTTCATACAAGTGAAATTTCATATATTTGTGTGTGGGTGTGTTGTGGAGGAGGCGCAGGAAAATGTTTGATTCCATATTTTATCCAGGTAAGATTTCTCGTACTTTTGTCTTTGGTTCAAGTTGTTGAATTCAAGGGTTTAGAAGTTAGGTTGCATGATTATGGACTTTTATCCTCCATTTTTAACTTGAGTCAAGTTTTTTTTTTATGTATTTTGAACCTATGGATGTTAAATCTTTGGAAAAATTCTTTGGATCAGAAAGTTGTTTTATTGTTTTGGGTATTCGTTAATTTAGGGCTTGGACTAAATTTTTGATCAATACTCGAGTGGAGTTTTTGTGTAGTTCGAATTTGGGCAGAAGAGGATTGATAGGTTTGGATTATTACCATTAACTGTGTTATGAGTTTTGAGTGCCTCTTGTTAGAAATTAACACACGTGGTGATTTATTGATATATGGGTAAAAGAGGCTGCAGAATAGAAACCCCTGCGCATTAGGATTGAGTTGCATTGGTTGTACAAATACGATGAGTTGTATTTGAAACAAACTATATATAAATATATATATGAGCGATCAAATGCAAATCACCCAATTTGAACAAGTTATTGAACTTTCTTAAATCTGTAAAATAACTCTTTGAACTTTTGAATACCTATGAAATATATTTTTATTACTTAAATATATGACTTGCAACCTGTACAAGAGGTAAAACTACAAATTAAATAAACCCTGAAAACTATCAAAATAGTCCTCCCTAGTCCACGATCCCCCATGGTCGTTTCAGATTTAAATAACATTTTGTTTTTAGCTACTACTTACATTCTATATTTATCATTAAAGACATCCTCATGTGATTGCTATTGGACTCCATGAAGAGTTACACGAAAGTCAAATATATGCATTTCAACTAGAAATAGATTAAATAAGCAAGTGAAAAATAATTCATACCACAACCTTCAATTTAAATATATTAGACATTTACTTGGGTATATTTTGACGCAACTTTTGGTATAATTCATATTTTGGCACAATTTTTAGTATATTTTGGCACAACTTTTGGTAAATTTTGGTGCAAGTTTTGGTATATTTTGGTGCTACTTTTAGTATATTTTGACGATACTTTTGATATATTTTGGTGTAAATTTTGCATAACTTTTGGTAAATTTTGGTGCATATTTTAACACAAGTTTTGATATATTTTTGTGCTACTTTTAGTATGTTTTGTTGCAAGTTTTTGTATATTTTGACCCAACTTTTATATATGTATTTTTTTTTATTAAACTGGATATTCAATCCGCTATGCGAGCCGACTAATCCCAGGACGATCACCTGTTTTGCAGATAGCCCGAAGTCACCGCATTTGAACCTCCGTGGCCACAAAGGGATTTTTATTCCTCCTTGGATTTGAACCTGGGACCTCCTGGTACTTTTGACCTTTGAAGCCAAGCTCAAACCAATCAGACACCACTCTTGTGGTTTGTATTTATTTATACTATAGCACAATTTTTGTATGTTTCAGAATTACTAATGATTTTATATTTATCCAAAAAAAAAAAATTGTTCAAGAACTTAATCATTTTAAACAGGAAAGTCCATTGAGTTTTTTACACTACACTTTTCTAAAAACAATATAAATCTAAACAATTTAATTAATAATTAAAACTATAAAAATACAGTATATCCAAATTAAGTATTCCTAATTATTTTTTGTATTTTTTATTATTACAACTCATGCAAACATGGAAAGATTATCATCCCTCTGGATATTTGTAGTTTAAGAGAGTTTGACATTTTTGGGGTTTGACTTTTTTCATTTTAGATGAATAGATTATAAGTTATCATATGTCCTTATCAATTATCAACTACACTTTTCATTAATAGAAATCATCATCAACCTTCATGATTCCTACCTTTACTTTAATATGTTATTCAAAAAGAGATAGTGATAGACGTAAGAAAGAATATAAAAGTTTGTTTAACAGTTGTTGAATGATTAAATTATCAGAATGATTAAGAGGCCTTTATGATATAGTGCAAAATAAAATATAATTGTTTGGTAATTATTTTCAATAAAATTATGGCGTTGAATGGTTAAGGGAGGTTCATGATACAAAATCATTCAGATGATTTTAGAATGATTAAGGGACAAACTTTTTTTTTGATAAACAAGATTCACCTTTGTTGAAGCTATTAACGCCACCTTTGTCGATTATGTATTCACTTGACTTTTTGTTATTTTATATTGAAATATCGAGGATTCTATTAGAAAATATTTTGAAAACAGAATACTTATCCATCTATCATAAAATTTGGCTCTTAATTGCTTAATGTAATTAAATTAGTTTAATTAGGAGGTATGCATCATGATGTATTTATCAAGTAATTTTTATTATATGTGCCTTTTAATTTATAACAATATATACAGATGTCACTACAACAAAATCGGATTTATAGGGCACTCCCAATTTTTAAGAGTTATAATAGACCTTTTTATAGGACCAAAAAAATAAAATGTCATATCTAAAGGCGTTGTAATAAGTTTATATGACATTTTTTGACGTCGTAATAAGTTTTTTAGGATACTTTTAATATAAAACGTTTCATTAGCAACTTTATAGGACATTATTTGAAAAATTATCCTATAAAATCAAGTATCCTATAAAAAAATGAGTTTATAGGACACTTTCTTAAATGGTTCTATAAAGTTGCTAATATGACACTTTGTATCAAAAATGTCCTAAAAATTTGTTAAGACACCCACAAGCGTCATATAAACTTATTACAACATCTTTAAATAAGACACTTTATATTTTGATCCTATAGATTAAGTCATAAAAAGAGGTCTATTGGAACACTTAGAGATTAAGGGTGTCCTACAAACTCAATTTTGTTGTAATGTGCAATTCAAAACCAAAAAAAAAAATACATAACAAACATTAAATGTTATTGTCCCTTGTTGTCGATCTCAATCATATGAATGCATATCATTATTACATATGTTTTATATAAATTTATTTAATTCATATTTTTGTTCTTTTTTTTTATGAAAATGATGATGTGGTTTTAAGTAATTAATGGACAAAAAAAATGATAGGAAAGTTGGGATATCAGATTTTTATCTGATTTGAATTCTGGTAGCAACTATCAACTTCTCAATATTGCAATCTGATTTGCTCGAGTCCGAAAATAGACTTAAAGGTCCACCATCAAAACGTTGTTTCATGAATATTTATGGGAAAAGTTCAAAAAAACCCAATGGACTTTACTGCTTGGAACGATTAAACCCTTGGACAATTTTTTGGAACAAATAAATCCTTGGACTTTCTAAAATCTGTTAAATAACCCAATGGACTTTACTGCTTGGAACGATTAAACCCTTGGACAATTTTTTGGAACAAATAAATCCTTGGACTTTCTAAAATCTGTTAAATAACCCAATGGACTTTACTGTTTGGAACGATTAAACCCTTGGACAATTTTTTGGAACAAATAAACCCTTGGACTTTCTAAAATTTGTTAAATAACCAATGGACTTTACTGTTTGGAACGATTAAACCCTTGGACAATTTTTTGAACAAATAAACCCTTGGTATTTTTTGGTATATTTGGCGTAACTTTTGGTATATTTGGCGCAATTGTTGGTATTTTTGGGCACAATTTTTGGTATATTTGGCCCAATTGTTAGTATTTTCTTTGCGCAACTTTTGTTACATACTTTGGTTCAACTTTTGTTACATACTTTGATTCAACTTTTGGTATATATTTTTGTTTAACTTTTGATAAAATTATGTCCAAAATGTGTATGCATATTATTATGCTTTGGTTTCATTTTTTGTATATTTTACGAATAGTAATGAGAATGGTATTTTGTTTTTTTTAATGTAAGTACTTTTTTCGTTCAAAAAATATTTATGAACTTGATCGTTCAAAATATGAAAATCCATTGTTTTTTCATACCTTTTTCACTAACAAAATGTATTTAACATATTTTAGAAAGTCCAAGGACTTATTTAACAGGTTTTGTAAAGTCCAAGGACTTATTTAACAGGTTTTAAAAAGTCCAAGGGTTTATTTGTTCCAAAAAATTGTCCAAGGGTTTAATCGTTCCAAACAGTAAAGTCCATTGGGTTTTTTTGAACTTTTCCCAATATTTATCGATAAAAATTAAATATTTGTGTAACGTTCATCATAGTATAATATAAATAGAGGAATTTACCTAAAGAGTCAATTCATTGAAATGATTTTATTTTTTATTCATTTTAGAAACCATTTTCTTTAAATAATCAAAATTTACAAAAAAAAAAACTTTACGAAATTTTCTATGTAAAGTTTATTTTTAGGGAAAAAAAAAAGAGAAATAATTAAAGAAAAGTTTAGTCAAAAAACAGGAACTTTATGCAGAAATTCCTTTTTCTGCTTAAAGTTTTTAATGGATTAAATTTTTTTTACATTTTATTTCTAGTTGTATAATTTATTTTATATATTTCTTTTTCATTATTCTTTTTACACATTTATTATATTAACATATATAATCATATATTAACTAAAATACATAAAAATATATGTTCTTTTAATAAATTACACCATTATAATTGTCTATTTAATACGTTCAAAATTAACTCAATGTTAAATATTTTTGAATTTAATTTTATATCATTATATATTAATAAATACGAACTATTTTTAGACTTATATTTTATATACCCTTATAGTTACAGATTAAAAAAGCCCATACGGGTAGAAAGTATAAGTTTTTAAAATTAGTTTGTGTGAATTTATGATATTTAATAATATAATTAAAACAAGAAAATATTCAATATACGCTTGTTTTGAACGTATTAACGAGATGATTATAATGTTATAATTGGTATAAAAAACATATTTTTTCATTTATTTTAGTTTATATATGACTAAGTGTGTGAGTATAAAATGCAAAGTAAGTAAATTAAATAAATAATTATAGGATGTAAAGTCTAATTTTTTTTAATGAAATAGAAACTTCACATAGAAAAAAAAATCTGTATAAAATATCCCTTATTTTTGCGTAAACTTTTTTAAAAATTATTTTTCTTTTTTTGTCTGAAAATAAATTTTTTATAGAAAATAGATTTTTCTACGTAAAGTCCATTTTTATGTAACCTTTCATTTTTTGTGTAAAGTTCAATTTTTAAATTATTGTTTTTTTGTTGAAAATAAACTTTTGCTTTCTAGAAAAAATGATTTGTTAAAATGATTAAAAAATGAAATCAATTTAATAAATTTTGGTGTAAAATGTTAACTAAGAGGCCGTTTACTAAGCGCTTACTTAGTAAGTGCTTACCGGATAAATTTCCTTATCGAATGAACATGAGAAGGGTAAAAAATCTTACCAGATAAGAGCGATGAAAATGATGGAGAGTGTTACCCATTAAGTGAGGATGACGATTACTACCCAGGTAAGCGCTTACCCAGTAAAATGTTGCATTCGATATGTTTTAATGTACTAAAATCTTGTGCATCAAAATAAATCATAATGTTGACTCATATCGGTAAGCGCTTATTGAGTAACCAATTGGGTAAATAGCCCCTAAATCTATATTAAGTTAGATGGCAATGAAGTACAATTTTAGTAAAATGGGTACATCCCATAACGTCACCACCCATAAGTCAAACTGTCAATAAAAAATAGTCAACTTCGAGACATTGAAATACAATATTCAATGGATAATATATACATATTAAATAACGATGTAATAATTGTTTTTTTTTTTTAATTCCGTACATACCATTGGAGTTGAAGAAAATTTGTGTATTAATTACAGGTAGAATAACTAAGATTATAAAGCAAAGAGGTTTTTTATTGACGGATTTGTGTTGGATTGACCATCACCAACGGATTTTTTTGTCGGTGATCGAAAATCCGCCGATAATCACGATCAACGGCCACACTTTTTCCAACGATGAGATCAGTCGGTGATGGATTTTTCTGAAAGATTGCGAACTGATATTTTCATCAATGAAGTATCTTTATTTTGTAGTATAAATACATATATAATTATTTAGATATGTGAGCTTAATAATGAAAAAGAATTATTACTTGAAAATTTCGTAACAAGACTTGGAAGTGAACATGATGCAAACGATAACCTTTGGCTGCTTCCGATGGTCGTTTTTAACTCATACCTTCCTCATTATATATTATTATTTTATTAAAAATATTCAACCATATTATTTCTTTTAAAAAAATTATGTCATGGTCACAGGGAACACATTCTTACATCATCTTGAAATAAACCATTTATCCTCTGTATATGTGTTACTGTTTTTTCTTCTTTTATTAAGGACTATTTTACATAGCGGACCCTCATGAATAAATACGGTGGAATGGGGGCCATGGGGCCTCCGTTTCATGATTCTGTCATAATAAAAAATATTACATTTCTAAAGGGTGTTATTATATTGTTTTGTTGAGTGCTGCCATATAGGTTTTTATTGAAATATTAATCCAAGACTTTAATGACTAAGGTGGTAAATGTTTATTATGCATTTATATAAAAGGCGCAGGTTTTAGTCCCACAATTGTTGAATTTGTTGTTTTTAGCTTAAATTTTAGTGTTCTTTTATATACCTCTTGCGTTTTTAAAACTATATATAGACCAGACTTGAATAGTGTCTTTTTTATGTACGGAAAAGAAATCAACCAATAAAACTATGATAATATTGTAGGGAAATTTTTTTGATATTTTTTATAGTTAAATTGTACTACTACTTGAAAAAAATTAGGGGTCCGTCTATGCTCTTTTGAAGAGTAATTTGAGGGTTCTACATATTCTTATACATACATATATGTATAATAATAGAAGATGGATGGATATATATATACAGGGAAATATTCAAACAAGAATACCTTCATTTTACGAAACGCGAGAACACTCTTAATTATCACATATGATAAGTAGTTGTTGACGACTTGGCCTGCGACCTAAGTCATACCAAAGGTCGTTTGCATCACCAGGGCCGTCCTTGGAGGAGGGCGACACGGGCGCATGCCCAGGGACCAAAAATATCAAGGGGCCCAAATTTTTCTCTTAAAATATAATATTAGTCTAAAATAATTTAATAAATTTAAAAAACCCAAAAAATTGTAGCATATAATAAGAGACAAAAAGAATTTAGTAGATAATAAGGACACAAAAATATATCAACTAATTACACTAGAGAAGAAAATAAAAAAATTAATTGGTCATTCATTATATGCTATTGTTTATTGTCTCTCTAATTTTTTTAATCTCCAATAAGGTCCAGTGATATTGACTATTGTTATCTCTATATGCTTGACTGTTTTTGTGCTTCAACAATTCAACGTTAAGATCATGTGCTTGTTATTGGTATATATTTTTGTTGGATAATTTTATCARTTTCTRCTTTTATTGACTATTGYTATTTTGGTTATCTTGTTCTAATTGTTTTTGTTRAYTATTGTTATCTAKTTTTGCTTCTACATAAAATATTTTACTATTGTTTGACAATCAATCTATTGTTCTTATAATTTATGACGTGTTTCATGGTTTTGTGATTAATCAATAAAGTTTTTCTACTGTATGTATTTAGTAATGTCTCTTATATATGCCATTGTTCCATGAAATTTTAATCTTATCATCTTATTTTAGTTGAACAAAAAAAGAAAGAAAATAGAATTTAGATATTTTCATCGGTTGTTTGACTTATGTATCTTTCATTGGGATTCCACCACACCACAAGATTCTATTTAAGTGTTCAAATAATCATTTGTTGAGCTTGCATATTATATGTTTAATTCAATATTTATTCTTATTGGATCTCAATGGATCATATTTTCTTTCATATTTTTATTGATCCTTATTTGTCTATTTGTATAGAAAACTTTGATAATCTTCTTTATTATTGATTTCTCATTGACCCTCGTGATTACTTCATTTACACGAATTCTCTTTTTGTATCAAAATAACACATATTTCTTGTTATTAAGATTTCTTTTTTCACTAAATTATTAGCATTTCTTGTACTCAATTTTATACTAATAAAAAAAATTATTGATTTTTTTTGTACTTACTGAGGGTCACTACAAGAAAAGTGAACTCTGACGATGCACTTTTTAGAGATGACATGTGTCCGCAACAAGTTATAGCATATCGTTGTTATATACTCTTTCTGATGATAAATGAATTTTTTGCAACGACAAAAGTCGTTGCCTTGTTTCTTGCAGTGGGCCTGTTTTTACGTTCGCTCAAAGCCTATAAAATGTAAGGAACAGTCATGTACATCACTAACTTAGTATCACATGTGTATGATATGTGATGGATTACGGTACCACATCAAGAACATGACCCTTATCATATATGATAACACAAATAAGAGGGCCTAGTAGTGTACATGCAACTTGACCCGCAACCTAGATCCTCCCCTAAGATCGTTCGCGTCTCTGATTTAGTATCATATGTATGATTGATTATAGTAAAAGGATTTTCTCACATTTTCATAAAATGAAGATATTTTCGTTAAAACCCTTTCTCATATATATATATATATATATATATATATATATTGAAGTATATATAATATTTATATACAGCAAATGCAACAAATAAATTCACATACTCTTCTCACCTTCAGAGAGGTTTGAAGTCCTAACCTTCTAAAAGGCCAAAGACTACGATACCGCTAGGCCAAACATCCTTTCCTTTCCCATATATATATATATATATATATATATATATATATTCCATTTACGGGTTAATTAATAGATAGTAAATATATGATTAATTACTATTCTCCAGCTAAATACGTGTATTTGGACGTTGTCGCTTCTAATGAAGTGAATCTCAATCCGTTTCATATATATAGTCTCATTTTAAATAAAATATGTTGTCCTTAAAATTTTTTTGTTATTTTTATTTTTCTATCAATCATGTAAAATCATGTCATTATTTTAATAAGGAAAGAGAATAAAAATCAAGTTAAATAATTTTATATCATATAAAATAATATATATATATATATATATATATATTCACGTAATTAAGTAAACAAGAAGGGAACACATAATTTAGGAATTACTTAATCATTAAAGCACTTAGGTCCTGTTTAATTTGCAAGGTTGAATTGTTTGGAGGGATTTCGAATCAAATTTCATTTTTAAGAGTTGGAATCATGTGAGACCAAGAGTTTTTTGCGAGACCCGTAAGACTAATTCTCAACCCTTGGATTAGATCTACAATCTGAACATTCTTAATCACAAAATTGTCACGAGACTTCTCAATAATCACAAAATTGTCACCATACAACTTTAGATCATTAGACCATTAGCTTATAAAGTTGATCAATGAAAATAAATTGGTCTTACGGGCCTCACAAAAAACATTTGGTCTCACGTGAACCCAACCCTCATTTCCAATCTCATGTTTGATTTAAAAGATTTCATGGATTTGATATTCTAGTACATGATTTCATTGAAATCCCACAAACATAAAATTTTGAATGCCAAGACACTACCAAACTGGTCAACTTTTCCGGCGGTCCTATCCGCCGGAAGTGGCCAAAAACCAATTCCCTCGCTTATCAGCGAGGGATTTTTCCGTCTCTAATTTATGTCGCTGATACTTAGTTTTCTAATAGTGACAACATCGACCACCTCCTCTCTTCTAGGATTGTAAAGGGACTGAACGTTCAACAAACCGTTTTTGAACCGTTCGGCAGGAAGTTCATTTCTTTAATAAATGAATAGACATAAACAAGTGTTTTTGTTTGTTTAGTTAAACAAAAGAATATGAACAAATGTCTCGTTCGTCCATTTATGTTCGTGAATATTTGTTCATTTATATTCGTTTATGGCATTAATATATAAATATATTCTTGTATTTATTTGGTTTCGAATTCACCTAAATTTACTTAAGCTTTTTAACTTTTAATTAAATATAATCTTGGGTTTTAACTAAATTTATTTGGGTTTGAATTCACCTAAATATAATCTTTTTACCCATACTTAAAACACTTCTTTTTAGGTTTCTCTCTTTTACTTTACCCTAAAAAGTAAAAGTGTAAAAGTAAAACCCTAAATGCTCAACAAGGCTCCTGGAAATCGTGAAGGTTGTGAAATAGTTAACAAAATGACAAGTAGCAGTGTTCGTTCATGTCCTTTATTTATATTCTTTTTATTTATGTTCGTTCGTTTACGTTCATTTAGTATCTTAGTGAACGAACACGAACAAGCCTCCATCCGTATTCATTCAGTTCATTTACAGCCCTAGTCCCGTCTAGTGCACCCATTGGACCCTTCAATGATGAAAAAACGTTTAAAACTGTCAAAGATTTTTACATGACTAAAAATATATTAAAACAAAGCATACAATAAATATTTCTCTCAAACAACTTTGATGATTTGACATAATCTCAGTGATTATTTCAAAGGATTCCGAACATATAATTATCTTGCAAACCTCATCGTTCCATGGAGAATTTCATGAAAACAACTATGGATGGCGTTCATGGAATTTTACCATGCGAGGGGCAGATTTCGAGCCTCGGCCCATTTAAAATCATTTGATTTATCTGATTTTGTTTGTTACAAATGCTACTATTTGATAAACCGTTATTTTAAATTTTTTTCTCAACTTTCGTTTTCGGGTTGTATTATTTTATATATCTGTATTCATTGTTATTTGTTAATTATTAGTTTTTTATTTGCTAATTATTTTTTGCACACTCATAGTATTGGTTAACATATATTTGTTTCACAATCAGATAAAAAATGTTCACATTGTGAAATAAATATGTGTTAACCAATACATTATATCCAAGTCATAGATTGAAAAAAAAATCACATAAAATATCACAGAGTGCACCATTTCTCAAGTTAATTACAATTTCATGGGTTCTTAGAAAAAGACCTCATTATATATATAATTATACAAGTTAAATAAAATATTAAATATCTTATAATAGATATCGGCCAACATTTTTTACCTTTACTTTTTAAGCGTTGGTTGAAGATGAACAATTTTTTTCTTTTATGTTTTTAATGTGTGGTCGAAGATGGTATTAAAAGTTAAAAGTTGTAAGATCCTATTTAATTTCATCAAACAACTTTTTTTTATTAACCTGGATATCCAACCCGTTATGTGAGCTGACTAATCCCAGGACGATCACCTGCTTTGCTGATAGACCGGAGTCACCACATTTGAACCTCCGTGGCCACAAGAGGATTTTTATTTCTCATTGGATTTGAACCTAAGACCTCTTGTTACTTTTGACCTTTGGAGCCAAGCTCAAACCAATCAGGCACCACCCTTGTGATTATCAATCAACTTATTGAACATGAGTTATTAATTAACCAGAATGGGTGTTACGTTAATTAATCAAGGAAAGTAAACCTTTGATAAGCCCAACACTGTCACATTATAGATCGTGACAGCCTTCAAAAACATACCAACGAAACGAGCTTAATTAACCGGTGGTCTAATAGTATTTTTTCAATTGAGTTATATTTAATACTTCATTAAATTTCAAATCTTGGAATATATATTTGATTTCACATTTATTTAAATATCATGTTTGTTGTTTAAAAAATACAAATTTCATATTAACAGTTTGAAATCGATGTTATATAAATCACAAATTAGCCGAACGAGTCTAAGCAAATTCTATATTACAAATAAATGTTTAATTGAAAAAGTTTAGAGAAATCCAACGAACTTTTCCGGTTTAAATGATTAAGTCCCTCAAAATATTTTTGAATGAAAAAAGGTATTGAACTTTTTCATATTAAATGATTAAACCTCTTAACATTTTTTAATAAATATATCGTTGAATTTCTAAAAATTGGTTACGTACATCTTTTTAAAGTAAAACATGTACGTAGATCAATTTTACGTAAATCAAAAAGCCATGTGTTTGTTTTGTCTTTAGATTCTTCGACTTTTCCATGTTAACAAAAAAAAATCAAACTGGGGGAAATTGATGGCATTGATGGATGGTGATAGAGAGCGAGCAACGATGATGCGACGAGGGTGATGAAGGGTTTGAATGGCGTAAGATTTGGTAACGGTAAAACTAATTTACGTTTTTTTCACTTTAAAACATTCCTAGCTGGTTTGGGGTGGTTTTTTTTTATTAAAAAGATATAAGTAACCAATTTTAGAAGTTCGATGATTTATTTACTAAAAACAATCCAAAAACTTAATCATTTATACAAGAAAGTTGTTTATGCTAAAAATTACACCGAAAATAATTTAAGGATGGTTTATAGAGTTTTTACAATTAAAGATAGAATTCCTTAAAATAAACACGATAAATAATAAAATAAAAGAGACGAGAGAATTGGTGACAAGGAAAATCCTTTAACGAGGGAAAAAACCGCAGATGTTAAGAGAGTATCGTCAGTGCACCTATAGACGCCAATCAAGGATATTGTCCTTGGTAACAATGATTACAGTGATCTGATAACGAATAAACAAGTCAGTCGTGGATAATCGTGTAAGACAACAATAGTGGATTCTGTGAGATTATAGTAGTAGCTTGTTCTTCGTAGCTTCAGTATTGCTCCAATGACTGGATCTCTAAACGCCCGTTGCTCGAATTCGTTTGGTCCTTTTATAGATGTTGCGAAGGATGGTTACAACACTCATCACTTAAGGGTCTTTATGAAGGTAATGGTCGGTTCATGATTGAATCATTGATCATTGGTTAGGACCGTTCTTGGGGGAGGGCTGATCAGGCTTACGCACAAGGCCTACAAAAGTTACGGGCCCAATTTTTTTTTAGTATATATAATAGTAATTCAAAAAGATTAGTAAATAGAAAAGACATAAAAAAAATAGTATCTAATAGGACCAGAAAAGATTTTGGTACTACATTAACTATTAAAGGGCCAAACGTTTATTAACTAAAATATATTGGAGAAGAAAATACATAAAAAGGTTAATTTGTCGTTCATTATATAATTGTTTAATGTTTCTCTAAATTTTTTTATCTAATACCGATGTTTAAAATTATTTTCCTCGAAAACTTTGATATATTCTACATAATTCATCTCCAATCGACTCTTTTGATTATTATGTACTCGCATGAATTCTATTTTTATCTTAGAATATAATAAATTTTCTTGTTATTAGCTAACAAAACCTTTATCTTTTGAAAAAATTACCAACCATATGAAACTATACAACCTATATATATATATATATATATATATAGAATAACAAAACTACTAATTTTTTCTTTATATTTGTATTTTATTATCTAATATTTTTTTTTGAAAGGCAAAAAGGAAGGATAAGGAAGAGAGTTTCGACATGATCATCACCTCACCAAGCCAACCAATATGTAAAACAACAGATCCAGCAAGAAGCTAGACACAAGAAATACAAAAATCCACCAAAACAAAACCGAAAGAGCCCCAAACAAAACCGAGGCAAAAACCTAACCCAAACAGACAGAACGACTAAATAGAATAAGGAGAGGAAGACCATCTCAATTAAGATGGAACTTACGATTTTTGTTCCCCATCCAAAGCTTCGATAAATTTTGAACACATGGAATGGATCTTCACCTTTCTTCTTAATTTTATTATCTAATATTAAGTGCATAAATCTTATATACTCTTGTGTCTCTACAAGAATAATAAGATATTTTTAGGGAAAAGAAAAGAAAGAAATTAAATTAAAATTTATTTATTTGATTATCTTTCGGTCATCTCTCTTCTCTATCAAAAACATAAATAAAAAACTTTATTTTATTTCTTTCTTTTATTTTTCTTTTCCTTTCTCATTCTTTTCTCTTCTTCCCAAATTCGACAATATAGTATAAAAGTTTAAAATTGTGTTAAAAACATTAGCATGAGTTGACATGAAAAACCAACCTACTTACATTGATTTACATAGTGTTACATGGAAATCAGAAAAATTAACATTGTGACTCCAAATGATGTCATTAATTATTAATTGATTTTGCATGTTGGAATAATTATTAATTGATTTTGCATGTTGGAATATTCGAAAAAACAGTTTTATATGAATTCAATGTTATTTCTCATGATAAATACAATACATTGAAAAATATCGTATTTAGCAATGACCCCTTTTCACATCACATCCAAGGCCTAGAAAATATCAGGAACGGGCTTATCATTGATCGTCGATTATCTTTAGATAAATCTTGGTCTTTAACTCTTCAAAATCTGCAAATAACAAGGGAAATAGATGTTGCACTTAGCATGAAGTAATTAACGTCGTTAGTTTACTGCGTTATGTATATTTGCGACCGTAGACTGCAAGCTTCTTGGTGCAGATAACCGTGCCCATGGTTCAAAGAGCTCATGGTCGTAAAGGTGAGCTAGAGAACCATATGAATGTATCTAAGTCATGAGTGTAATACAGCTTTTGGGATATCCGATGAGCCTAAAGACTGTTCCTTAATCATCGGATGCGGCGAACTGGACTCCTTAAAACCCAACTAATCACAAACCTTTTCGGAAACCCCACCAGGTATCTGAATTAACCCTTCTCATTTGTCAACGCCTTAACACCCCCTTCATTCCAATGATGACATCTGTACATGCATTATTTAACGTCATAACTCCCTCTTTCGTAACTTGTCTCCCAGCCACTATTTATGTATATATATAATCCTTACATCCATCATCACTCCAGAAAACATATCAGCAACAAAAAGGGAAATTGAAAAGAATTCCTTACTGGACGTGCTGAGAAATTATAGAATTATATCAAGTTACGACAATGCCGGAGATTGAAGGTTCCCCGGGAACCTCCATGCATGGAGTCACCGGTCGGGAACCAGTGCTGGCCTTCTCTGTGGCGTCTCCCATGGTGCCCACTGATACCACCGCCAAATTCGACCTCCCTGTGGACTCTGAACACAAGGCTAAAGTCTTTAAGCTCTTCTCATTTGCAAACCCTCACATGAGAACCTTCCACCTTTCCTGGATCTCTTTCTTTACCACTTTCGTCTCCACCTTTGCCGCAGCTCCGCTGGTTCCTATCATTCGGGACAACCTCAATCTCACAAAAGCCGACATCGGAAACGCTGGGGTTGCCTCCGTTTCCGGTAGTATTTTCTCCAGGCTGGTGATGGGTGCTGTATGTGACTTGTTGGGACCTCGTTACGGCTGTGCTTTCCTTATCATGATGTCGGCACCCACTGTGTTCTGCATGTCATTCGTCGCTGACGCTAGTGGCTACATAGCTGTGCG
>NC_037537.1:23744293-23755313 GCF_001531365.2 Cynara cardunculus var. scolymus
TAATTTGGTTAAAATATTAGAATAATGTAATTTCTCAAGTTAATTACTGTAAAAAAAACAAATGTGAGTGCAATTAAATAAGATATAATAACTAAATAAGAATATACTCAAAATATTCTATTTGAATGTAAAAAATAACTTAATGGATTAAAAAGAATGGTGTAAAGTAACCATTTAAATTATGGCATACCGGTTAAGTCTCAATGATTAGTTGTGTATACAACTTCTTTGCTTGGTTTAGAATGTCATGAACATGATAAATTTGAACTAACTAAAAAATTCAGTTTCTCAATTACGATAGAGTTTGTTTCAAATACAACTCATTATATTTATATAACCAATACAACCTAATAAATTGAGATATTTATGGAAATGATAAGAGTTCTTTTATTATAATTTGAATATTTATGAAAGATGAATAGAGTTCATTAATTATGATCAATACCATATATTAGGAAACAATCAAAACTTATATGAAATCATATATTCATCAAATTAAATGGACCGGTTGAGATTGGGTTGTATTGGTTGTACAAAAGTAAAGGGTTGTATAATAACCAACTTCTTTCTCTCTCTCTCTCTCTCTCTCTCTCTCTCTCTATATATATATATATATATATACCTAATAAATAAGTAACGTGTGTGACACGTGTCATCTTCTGGTGAGTCAGTTATCTTATTTTTCCGCCTAAACATGTATCTAGACACAATTTACATTAGTGGTTCAAAGAGGCCTAAACATGACCAAGTTTCACCTTCATGAAACTTGTTTCATGTAAATTAATTTTTTTTATTTCACTCATGATTTGATGCATTTTTTTCTTTAATCCTTACAATCTTCAAGAGTCTGGAGCAAATTACAATCTTCAAGATTCCGAAGCAGATTCATCATGTACCCGTTTCATCATGCAATTATTTCATGACGAACCAAATAAATTATGCACCCGTTTCATGTTCTATTTTTTTCTACTAAACGGATCAACTACACCATCACTGAAACGTGGTTCACCATGAAACGATTTCATATTACTCATAAATCAATTACAACATGAATCAGTTTCACCTTCATGAAATCTGTTTCATTAACATTATTTTTTTAATTTGAACCATAATTTACGATTTCATTCCATAATACAATTCAATCTTCAAGACCCGTTTGCAGATTCAATCTCATAACAATATATCAAATTCAAATTTTTAATATTGTAATATAATTAAATATTTAAATGTTACCATTTATACAATTTTCTTAATTAAGATTTATTAATAACTTTCATATTTAATAGAAAATATTGTAAATGACCGAAATACCTTTATTGATTAAATTTAATTAGAAAAAAATGAAATTTTCCTATTGTTCGAAATTGGTTTACACGGTTTCTTAGAAATGCACGATTTTTTATTTGAACGTCCCCCTATATATATATATATATATAATATTAATGGTATTTCTAATGGCGTCCGTGTTTGTAAGGGCAACTCTGTTAGTAGGATTATTGAAACAAAAGAGTTATAAGATCTAATTCGTGTGATTTTCAAGTTGTATATATTTTAGTTATCTGAAATTGTCTCCGTACATTTAACCTCTATTTATTTTAATTACATTATATTATATTATTAATTACATGTATGCTATATAATTAATTAGCGTAGACCACGAGAAGTGCCGATCGGTACGGCAAAATAAGTACACCTACTTATACCACCACATGCAATGATGCCCACAACCACAAGTGGACCATTCTTTTCTTCTTTCTGCCTTTCACGCTTACTTATTTTACATATATAACTTCTCATTTCATGTTTATAATTAATATCTATTTTTCATAACCATCAAACTTACTCATTTAGTTAGTAATAACTATTAATTATGAGTGTTTGGACCAGTTCATACGTACTTCGACTTATTTCAGGAGTCTTAAAAGAACATTTAATAATCTTGCAGGACTCGACTCGATCGAAGAACTCTGAAAAATAATAACAATTACGTATTATGTTATGCATAAAAATTTAATTGCCGAATTACTTTGAGATTTAATCAATTTTTCACTTGTAGAAGTGTAGAAAACTTGATTACAATTTTTATTATTATTTACAATTTTTCACGACATAGAGGTGCTAAACCTAAACCTTCTCGTTAATGTGAGCTCTTGATAATGATCCTTTTTTTAACTTGGTAATTTATGGAAGTCTAAGGTGTGGGTGTAAACCCTTTTCTCCTGTAGGGTCTAATTGGTAAATAGAAAGATGAAAGGGAGTAAACCCTCTTTCTAACATCATTTGGGATCGACATTTTCCTTGGAGAGGCTCTAGGGAGGGAGGAGCATTGGGAAAATTGATTTCGTCTGGAGATTTTGTCAAATGAAGATTTCAGAGTAGAAGTTCATCATCCTCGGTGTAATCTTTCTTCCCTCAAACTTAGACTCTCCATTAATGGAGTTTTGATTTTCTAATTGGGGATTTCAATCACTTTTGAGTGTTATGAATGAAATCATAATCATAGTAGATTAATGTATATGAATTGTTCTTGATATTTTTACCACATTTTCTATTAGGAAATACACCATTGTTGATTAACTCAAATGGAGATCAAGGGGTTTCAAGCTTAGAAACTTGGATTATTGGTTTTGATGGATTAATCCATGAATTGTACTTAGATTAGTGTTTAAAATGGTTTTGGACTTTGATCCTTATGTTTCTGGACCTTCAAATTGATTTGGCAATGATTGGTAAAGATTTCTAGTTAGATGTTGAGTATTGAAAAGTCGTATAGCTCAAACAGAAGCTTAGGCGCATTTGAATGCGAGTTTAGTTACTTCAAAGTCGCTCTAAGCATTGTTGAGTGCCACTTCGGTTTTGCTTCGTTTCTCGATTTGGGATAGGTTCGAGGCATTGTTTAAGGGATTGCTTTTTTTTTATTAACCTAGATATCCAACCCGCAATGCGAGCCGACTAATCTCAGGGGGACCACCTGCTTTGCAGATATCCCGGAGTCACCGCTTTTGAACCTCCATGGCCACAAGGGGATTTTTTTTCCTCCTTGGATTTGAACCTGAGACCTCCTGGTACTTTTGACCTTTGGAGCCAAGTTCAAACCAATCAGGCACCACCCTTGTGGTTAAGGGATTGCTTTAGAGATCATACTAGATGGTTTTGAGATAACTAAGATGGTTTACCACCATTCTTATATTAGTTAATTCGGGTGTTTGATTTGGGCCCTTTTTTTAGCCAACAGGACGTGTGGAAGTGTGATGAGCCTCAGGTGAGTTTCGTCGACCCTTCTTCGATATATGGGATTATTTAAAAATGTTTCGGAAGCACTTAATATGGTCTTACGGTTTGATGTCTTAAATGATTATTTGTTTTAAATATGGTTTATTACATGTGATAATGTTTAGATATATGGTTGGGTTTGCATAGTGGGATTAGGGTACCTTGAGATAGTCGAATCTCTTAAAAGTTTAATAATGTGTGCTTTGAATTTGTTTCATGAGCGCATCAGATTAGTTATGAATGTCACAGTGGAGTGACGATGGCCTGGTCTATGAACACTATGGAAAGCCCCTGTTGTTTTGTGATTGGTTATTCACTTGGTTATTTTTTGGCCTTTATGATTGATTGATATTTTAAATGTTTAATGCTTCTCTATGCATGTTAAGGGGGATTCACTAGATAAGATGCATGTAGTGGTGGCTTGAATTAAATATGGAGTTTAATTTGCCTTTAGATTTGTAAAAATTCTCAGCTATGAAGGTTGATTATCCGCTATAAACATTCGAGATGTATGGACTATTTTGTCTTTTTACTCTTGGGTCCATTTTGGCATCTTTGTATTATTGTTATGTTGGATTTTCGTATTGTTACAATTAATCTGTTATCTATAAAGTAACTTTTATTTGTTAGGACACTTTCTCAAAAGTGTCCTATAAAGTTGCTAATGCGACATTTTGTATTGAAAATGTCTTAAAAAACTTGTTAAGACGCCCAAAAGCGTCAGATAAACTTATTACAACATCTTTAGATATGACGCTTTATATTTTAATCATATAAATTAAGTCCTATAAAACGATCTATAGGGACGCTTAGAGATTGGGGGTGTCCTATAAACCCAATTTTGTTGTAGTGTAAAGAACTTGTTAAAATGCCTAAATCGTCCTATAACCCTATTATAACATTTTTGAATAAGACGTTTTTTGTTTGGTCTTATAAACCTAAGTCCTATAAGGTATTTTTTTTAGAATGCTTCTCTATTTTAAGCCTCGTATAAATCAATTTTGTTTTAATAACATGGTTATGAAGTTGTAATAACCACAAATAATAAATTGTTGCAATATAATCGGTTTTGAAAATATATCCAACCATTTTAATAATTACTTTGTCACAATAAATTTTCGCTTTTTTAATTTTAATTATTTATTAAATATCACCATAATCACTTTAAAAACACATACTAAAAAACTACCCTAACTAAATGACAAAAGGCTATAAATGTCCAATGAAAGATCCAAGGTAGATGTTGCATTTCCACTTTGTTGGAAGTAACATAGAGATATTTATTGACACATAAAACTTATAAGCAGGGACTAAAATGAAATAAACTAAAAGTAAAGGATCCAAAAGTCATTAAACATAAAGTTTAGGGGCAAATGGAAAATATTCGTTAATACGGTGCTGTTGGTGAACTACAACCTTTGACTTTGAACTTACGCGATACCTTGGATTATTCGAGTGGCATGCACCATCCATATTTTCTTTTTAGATTTATTTTTTGACCCCTTAATTGATTTTCAATTACTAACATAATCACCATCTTTAATCAAACAAAAAAAAAATCATATAATTTTGGATCGGTTGTGTTTTACTAAAATCGAATAATTAACCAAACCAAACAAAACACGTTCGGTATATTCGATTAGGAATTATAGTATATATATAAGAATGTAGGATGTACACATATTTTTTCACTATCCTAATTGGTAGAGAAAGTGTCTATGTGAAGACTTCTGACATAAATAATTTGAACTGGGAATCAAATTTTTTAGCGTTTCGGGATTTACTAGAGCGCAAGAGTTGTAGCAAAATAATACTCAAAGAATAAGAGTCTGTGCGAACAAACAACAAAGACATAAAACTAGCTAGTCGTCACAAGTAAAGTCGGGGATAAAGTAAGAAAACAGTTGTACATATGTTAAAATGAAGTATGAGGACGAGATCCTCTCCCTCCAACCATGCTAGACCAGTGATATCATGGATGTCGGCTAGATCTACGCCCCTTCACACAACTACAGTATCTTGCTACTAGTCCTTATAACATTCTACTCATGTCATCGAGAAAGTCTAAGTGTAACACGTAGAGCCATTTTTGCTCATCATATATTATGTCCTCCTAGGCTTGCCTCTCGTCATCTCTCCACCACTACGGTCTACACCCTCCTCATTGGTCGTCAACTGTTTCGAAAACTAATTGTCATTTAGGTGCCATGCATTTTATACCTTTTCGTCTAGTTTTAAAAAATTAACTTACAACCGGTGTTCTCCTATACCTAATATGAGAATAATTGAACTAAAACTCATGATACAAGTGATGAAGACAAATACTATGAATTATTGGTTTTTCTTTTTTATAATATTTTATCTTTTTTGAGTTTGTATATTCACATTGTTGTTTAGATTATTAAAAGTATGCAAAAAATAAAACAGAAGAAAAAAAGCATATCCAATCAAAAAGTAGTATAGGTCTTTAAAAATCCAAATTACATTAAAGCCCATGTGGTTGAAGGAAAAGCTTTTATGAAGGTCAACTCTTTAAACCCCTCCATTTTTTCTATATATACCCTGCAAACCCTTCTATTCATAAGCACACCTACATACTTATCAAACCCACCTCTTCTTCGCTTTAGGTTTCTTCATTCTTCCCAAAACCTTTTGGAGATCAAGAAACAACAATGGCTTCCACAGCCACCATTCCAGAGAATCATGAAGCCATATCCATCCCCGCCAATGTCACGCCTCGGCTGACATTTGCTCTGCCGGTGGATTCAGAAAACAAAGCCACAGAGATGAAGATCTTTTCGTTAGCACAACCCCACATGAGAGCCTTCCATCTCTCATGGCTATCCTTCTGCACTTGCGTTATCTCCACCTTCGCCGCTGCTCCTCTTGTTCCCATTATCCGGGACAACCTCAACCTCACCCGCGCCGACATCTCCAATGCCGGAATTGCCTCCGTCTCTGGAAGCATCCTCTCACGCCTCGTCATGGGGGTGCTCTGCGATCTCGTGGGCCCCAGGTATGGTTGTTCGGTGATCAACATCCTGGCAGCTCCGGTGGTTTTCAGTGTTTCCTTTGTGGCGGATGCTGGCGGTTACGTGGCGGTCAGGTTCATGATAGGGTTCTCGCTGGCAACGTTCGTTTCTTGCCAGTATTGGACGAGTGTGATGTTCAATGGGAAGATTATTGGAGTGGTGAACGGGGTATCCGCTGGGTGGGGTGATCTGGGTGGTGGCGTTACTCAGCTGCTGATGCCGGTGCTCTTCCATGTATTGAGTCAGATGCTGGGAACCACACCATTTACGGCTTGGAGAATTGCTTTCTTTATTCCGGGATGGTTTCATTTTATTGTTGGGGTCCTGGTTTTGGTGTATGGCCAAGATTTGCCTGATGGCAACTTTGCTCAAATTCGAAAGGATGGACAAGCTGCAAAGGATAAATTCTCAAAGGTGACTTGATTAATTCTTTGCATCCGACATTCTTAATATTTTGAGCATTTGATTTACCCACTTCTTTTCGTAACTGCAGGTATTCAGAAATGCAATCACAAATTATAGGACATGGGTGTTTTTCTTGATCTATGGATATTCCATGGGCGTGCAATTGTGCTTGAATAACGTCATCTCTGAATACTTCTTTGATAGGTAACAAAAAAACTCATTTTTCCGTTAATATTTGTCACGAATAAATCGTTAAATCTTCGTGATCAGGTAGTTGACGACTTCATTTTTCTAATATGCTACAGGTTCGGGTTAAAGCTTCACACAGCCGGTGTCGTGGCGGCAAGTTTCGGGGTGGCTAACTTCTTTACCCGCCCATTCGGTGGCTACGTGTCTGACTTATCGGGTCGTAAGTTTGGAATGAGGGGCAGGCTATGGACATTATGGATAACACAAACCCTAGGAGGCGTTTTCTGCATATGGTTAGGGCTAGCCAACTCTCTACCCATCGCCATCTTGTCGATGATGCTCATGGCCGCAGGRTCACAAGCCGCTTGTGGRGCAACTTACGGCATCATTCCCTTCGTTTCCCGACGTTCTCTGGGCATTCTATCCGGCTTGACCGGTGCCGGTGGCAATGTTGGTGGTGGTTTGACCCAACTGCTATTTTTTTCCGGTTCAAGATTTTCCACTGCATGGGGGTTAACATGGATGGGTGTAACGGCGGTGGTCTTAACGATTCCGGTGGCTTTTATCCACTTCCCACAATGGGGGAGCATGTTTTTTCCGGCATCATCGAATGAGAAATACAATGAAGAGTATTACTATAGCTCGGAGTACAGTGAGGAGGAGAGAGAGATGGGTATGCACATCGGAAGCATGAAGTTCGCTGAGAACAGTCGGGCGGAGCGTGGGAAGAGACTGGTGGTGGCAGTGGCAGAAACCCCTCCGTATACGACGCCGAACTACCACGTTTAAAGCAGTAATTAATAAAGAAAGTTAGGGTTGAGTAAGGAAGAAGTAAAGGAATTAAATTAGAGTGCAGCATGAGCATGCATGCATGTGGTCTCTATAGGCAACCGTACTTATCGCTACTCTTTTAATTACTTCTCGTGATCTTCTTCTTATCACAACACTCTTCTTAATCAGTGTTCTAAAATTACATTGTGTTAAGAGATTTGTACATTCTTGATACAATTTAATATAACAATTTTATGTAAGTTGTCGATCGCAGCGTTTTTGTTCATTCGATTTCGACCATCCTGACCAACTCGGCCACTCTAATCCGTGTAATGATATCATTAACAACAGTTTAGTCAAGAAATGTACATACAATAAACCAAATATTGCAAAATTATAACGTTGCTTTTCTTTGTTTTCTACTCCTCGATCTCCATCTTTCCTTAATTTCTCCAATAATCTTTTATCCATTAATTATGTGTTGTCGTTCTGATATTGTATTATGTATCCTAGAACACTTTATGTCGTTTTTTTGAGCATTATTTCTTGTAAGTATGTATGTATGCAAACATTAAGTAGGTGATATAATAAATTAGAAACAAGGTGTTCTCACAAGGGTTTGTCAAACAAAGAATCGGCCATAGATTTGAGCTCGACTCTGCAACAGGATTCTCATGAATTCGTAGATTGTCGTAAGGATGAAATTTGTTAACTCAAAAACATGGTAGATATATACATGGTTTACAAATGTTTTACACTGATATATATACGCGGGGTTCTTTTAAGAAATTGTTAAATAGTGATATCCGCGAGATCCAATTTAAGCCAAAAAAATCTATTTGAAAAATAAAATATATATAAATTAAAAATCATTCTCTATCTTATCTCCTAATTTTTCTCCTGTCTATCATCTTTCTCTCTCCTCTCTCATCTCTATTCTCTCCATAAAATACTTATGCATAATTAAATTTGAACTCTAGGTGAATATATTATGAACATTTTCTTAAAAGTTACTATTATAGTTTGTGAACAGGATCTAAACGAGATTTGATATGACTTTTGAACATATTATGAACACAAACTGAATCAATAAAATTAAATGTAGACATACTACTTGTAAACACAATGTGAACATTGTGAACACCCTAGTAAAAAAATTTATTAAGGATGTTTATATTGTATTCACAATATATTCATCTTGTATACATTACACGTGTTTGTCAATATGAAGATAGGAAAGAGAATAGAAAAGAGAGAAATAGATAAATATGGTATTTATTAAAAATTGCATTAATTTCTCTTTAATAAGCTATAATAATTATCTCATTAATTAATAAATATAATTATCTTAAATTAGTGGTTTAAAACGTATCTCACATACTTTATAGTTTTCAAATGATTAAAGGGAAGATTATTGGAGTGGTGAACGGGGTATCCGCTGGGTGGGGTGATCTGGGTGGTGGCGTTACTCAGCTGCTGATGCCGGTGCTCTTCCATGTATTGAGTCAGATGCTGGGAACCACACCATTTACGGCTTGGAGAATTGCTTTCTTTATTCCGGGATGGTTTCATTTTATTGTTGGGGTCCTGGTTTTGGTGTATGGCCAAGATTTGCCTGATGGCAACTTTGCTCAAATTCGAAAGGATGGACAAGCTGCAAAGGATAAATTCTCAAAGGTGACTTGATTAATTCTNATATATATATATATATATATATATATAGAGAGAGAGAGAGAGAGAGAGAGAGAGAGATGAGTTATTATACAACAATTTACATTTGTACAGCCAATACAACCTAATCTCAACCATCCATTTAGTTTGATGAATGTGTAATTTCATAGAAGTTTTAATTGTTTCCTGATATAAAGTATTGATCATAATTAATGAACCTTATTAATTTTTCATAAATATTTAAATCATAATAAATGAACTCTCATCATTTTCATAAATATTTTAATTTATTGAGTTGTATTGGTTGTACAAATGTGATGGGTTGTATTTGAAACAAACTATATATATATATATATATATATATATATATATATGGTGTGTGTATTTTTAGCACAAAAAATTGTAGACGATTCAAGAGTTTGTCGTCATCAACTAGTTGTTTTAATATACACTCTTATCATAAATATATATGTATAAAGGGTATATATTTTTAGATTTTATAACATTTTCTTTTACAACTTTTGGAACGAGAATAAAAGTCATCAATAAACACGATTCTTATCTTACGGGCCGAATAGCTTGTTTGTATTCCACTCCTCTTAGAAAAAAGAAAAAAAAATAGATATATCTAAAAGTAGCATTATCTAATATCTATACGAATAAGATAAGCAACTTGAAGAGCTAGAAGCTAAGATCTTTAATCTTATAATTCACTCACTGAGAGTCAGAATTTTGAAAGTCATCCATAAGTGCAATTGCTCTCCCTAGAGGATAACTTGATTCCATCTCGATCTTCTTCCTAAACCGAAAGATATCTAAAAGTAGTGATTTATATTCGAATGAGATAAAGCAACTTGATCAGGTCTAGAGGCTACGAAGTCAACTAGATAATTGAGGGCAAAAGACACACTACCCACATACCAAATCAACTAAAAGGAGAAGAGAACGATATATAGTAACACACTAGAAAACAACATACTAATTGTTGCAAGCTAATCCTTAAGGGTGCGTTTGGTACGCAGACAGGACAGGACAGGACGGGACAGAACAGGATAGGACAGGACAGGACAGCTGTTCAGCGTTTGGTAAGACATGATAGGACTGGACAGAACTGGTTAAAATGACCAATTTACCCCTACTGAGTCAATCCTAGAATTCTAACCACCATGATCAAAACCCAATTTTACAATGACAAATTTCAAACCCTAAATCGATTTTACAGTGACAAATTTACAAACCCTAAATCGATTTTACAGTGACAAATTTACAGTGACAAATTTCGACTGTGACAATCAATTTTACAGATCAATTATTAAATTATTCAAACCCTAAATCGATTTTATACAACTTCAATCAATTTTACAGTGACAAAATTCGATCAAAACCCATTTTCACAGCAAACAGATCCATAAATCGATTCAAACCCTAAATCGATTCAAGCATTACAACCAGCAAACCCTAAATCGATTCAAGCAAAGCAACCAGCAAACCCTAAATCGATTCAAGCAAAGCAACCAGCAAACCCTAAATCGATTCATAGCGATGGAGAATGAAATCGTGTACCTGATGAAGGAGAAGGAGGGTGCGATGGAGAAGGAAATCGATTCAAACCTCCCGTCGTCGTCGCCGTCGCCGTCGCCGATGGGGAAGGACGCACGATGAGGGTGCGATGGAGGCAG
>NC_037537.1:23755318-23799263 GCF_001531365.2 Cynara cardunculus var. scolymus
GAGCGAGTGAGCATGGAGGAGCGATGGAGAAGGAAATCGATTCAAACCTCCCGTCGCCGTCGCCGTCGCCGTCGCCGATGGGGAAGGACGCACGATGAGGGTGCGATGGAGACAGTCTGAGAATGGAGGAGCGATTGCAAATGGATTCTGAGCATTGGAGGAGCGAGTGAGCATGGAGGAGCGATGGAGGGTAGATTAGTAAAAAAAAAGTCTGTTCCACTTAGTTCCAGGGGTAGAGGTAGAACACCCGTGTCCCATGTGTGTGCAAGTTAGTTCCAGTTAGTTCCACTTAAAAACACACCAAACGTGGGACAAGTGTGTTCTGTCCTGTCCTGTTCCACCCTGTTCCACGTACCAAACGCACCCTAAGGTTGCGTTTGGTATATGGGATGGGACAGGACAGGACGGGACAAAACTCACTATCCCAGTCCAGTCCTGTCATGTCCAGTTCTACTCTCTTGTCCTGTCTTGTGCTGTTCAATTATGTCTGCGTACCAAATGCTATCTAAAGGAATCGGGAATAACAATAATTTAAAAATCATCTATTAAATGAATTAAAAAAGGTATGTACGAAAATGGCCGGATTAACGGGAGAAAAGATAGAAAATTTTCAAAAACTATATAAATTATGCACCAACCTGTTCGGAATATGTTTTCTTTCCATACAACTAATTTATTGATTTGAAAATAAAAGGTCAAATATAAGTAACCAATGACCGTACAAATCTTATGTCTCTTTTTTTCTTTTAATTTCTAATTTGTTAAGTATTAGTTGACCCACCAACGATCGTCGGCTCATTCATAATCGTATTACAAAAACAAATTAATTAACAATTATTTTTATGATAACAAAAATTAATATTTAATTAGTTTTTCTTGAAATTTAATATTTTTATGATAAATTTTTTTTAATATTTAACTATTTTTTTTATTAACCTGAATATCTAACCTGCTATACAAGCCGACTAATCTCATGGCGACCACCTGCAAACCGGAGTCACCGCATTTGAACTTCTGTGGCCCGGATGAGATTTTTATTTCTCCTTGAATTTGAACCTGGAACCTCCAGACATTTTTGACCTTTGGAGCTCAAGCTCAAACCAATCAAGCGTCACCATTGTGGTTCACAAACTCATTTTTTTCCAACAGAAATTGTAAAATAACTTTCATATTGAAGAAAACATTTTCTCCAAAGGGATCAAAAAGATGCTTAAGGTAATGAGAAAGCCATGATTGGGAACACGATGGCCGAAAATTTTAAGTTCTTTTGTTATATATAACTAGGGCTGTAAATAAACCGAACGTTCAGTGAACCGTTCGTGAATCGTTCGACGGGAACTTTGTTTATGTTCGTTTATTTAATAAACGAACGAACATGAATAATTTTTTTTGTTCATTTAGTTAAACGAACGAACATGAACAAGAGTCTCGTTCGTTCATTTACCGTTCGTTTACTTTCATTTATATTCGTTCGCTTAGATATTAAATTTAATATATAATCTTTTATTTATTTACTTTGAATTCAAATAATATTTATTTATGTTAATTTAGCCCGTTCGTTTATGTTCGTTCGTTTACACTCGTTTAGCATGTTAACAAACGAACACGAACACACTTGATTTTTAAATGAACGAACACGAACACACCTGATTTTTAAACGAACGAACACGAACACAAAGAATTTCGTTCGTTTACCGTTTGTGTCCATTCGTTTGTTCGGTTAAGTTAAACGAACGAACATAAACAAGCCTCTGTTAATGTTTGTTCGGTTCGTTAAGAGCCCTATACATAACTATATTATATTGAGGGGACAAAAAATTGCTTTACATTTAAGTAGTTTTCAGTGTATTACAATTTCATCCTTAAGAATCTTATCAATTATGATGCATTAATTGTATGTTATGATTTAAGCAATGTTTTATACGAATTGAGGTGTGGCACAATGGAATGGTTAATCTTCAAGCTAGCCTTATGAGTCACGGGGTGGTTGATGTAACCTTTTTTTAATGTGCAAGTTATGACGATAAATATGTTTCTATCATATATCACTTAATTAGTTGATAATATTTAACAATTTAAATTCATATAAGAAACCAAAATGACATATTGAATTATTTAAATCATATATATAGAGGTCAGTTCAAATCTTAATGCTAAATATCGTGAGAATTTAGGAAATAAAAGTTAATGAAATATTCATATGTGAATCATCGAAAAAATCTCAAAAACCTTATTTAAAGATGTATAGATGAACCGACGTTACATATTCATATGGATTTACATATAAATCTTCAAATGAATTTTTTCATTAACTGATCACATATAGACCTTCTTTTAACTTTTTCTTCTCATCTTCTTACGATATTTAAGTTCAGTGTTAATTATCTGATATCTATCATTAATACGTATTTAAATTCAATATTAATTAATAAATAAAAGTTTTGATTCAGTATTTAATAAGAATATGTTAACGCTATCAATCAAATATTAAATATCATTATCACCAAAAAAAAAAAGATACTCACCTATAGTCAGAAATGATCATCTCAAAATCAAAGTAGACGAACAAGACTGAAAACGAGAGCAACAACTTTTATTTGTAAACCTGATAAAAGTCTACAAAATGACGGCATCAGAGACACCACAATCTATGTTATTATACCTTACAAAATTTAAAATTCACTTGGTTGTACGTTAAAATCAAATTAGTGTTGCTTCTGCTTGCTTGCTGCTCCTCTTCTCATCGTCGTCGCTTCCTGTCACCACCACTGAATGTGTGATACCCGGCTTATCGGTTATAAAATTCGAGGTAGTTTTTGAATAAGGGTGGTAAGTTGAGGGGTTTGATGTGTTAATGTGCTTAAAATATGTTTTTAACCACCGCCTCATATATTTGTTTATGATTATTATGGATATTTGGTGTTATCTCGTTGGGATGATGAGAATGAATGAAGGGAAACAAAATAAATTTACTCTGTGTGTGTGTGTGTGTTTTGAGTCCGAGAAAACATAAATCGAAAACGGAAGAAAGAAGAACTAAATTATGTGATTCTGAATCTGAAATTTGTTGTTTATCATCTGCGTCTATTTGTTATCATAAAGTGAGTTTATTTCAAAAAAGAATTTTCATCTTACTGTGTTTGAACAAGAACCATATGGTTCTCTCTATATGGGATGTTTTAAAACTGTTGTTATATGTTAATATCAAATGATTGAAATAAATGTGGTATAATCAGGATATGTGTATTTTGGAATAAATGTGACATAATCAGAAGTGGCGTACTAATTGATAAATATCTACAATTAAATATTTATATGAAACAATCATTTTCCAACTTTTTGAAAATAAATATTTATAATTTACTATCTTTTTTAATCATGATATTGTCCGATCACGTAGTCAATTTCTTTTGTATTTTACGATAAACCAATAAACATGTTAGTACATGTTACTTTATCATAACATATCGATCACGACGTAAGAATCTCAACCACTTTGTACGGCCATACTCGATTAGAAATATATAATATAATCTATAAGAAAATAAAAGAGAGAAAATGAACACAGTAATATTTATCTCATAAACGTTTCTTTATCACATGTTCAAACGTAATGACATCAACATGTATGTGTAGAATCAAGAGTCCTATATACAACTATACAAGTACATATTCGATTCAATACCTCATGCCAACAACGTAAGGTTTCCGATTCTTATGTTATCAACTAATAATTATAATAATGACATGGTTTGTATTTAAAACTCCACACACACTCACATATACATGGTTTTTTTTTATAAACCTGGATATCTAAACCACTATGCGAGCCGACTAATCACAGAGCGACCACCTGCTTTGCAGATAGCTCGGAGTTACTGCATTTGAACCTTTGTGGCCACAAGGAGATTTGTATTCCTCCTTGGATTTGAACCTGAGACCTCTTGGTACTTTTGACTTTTGAAGTCAAGTTCAAACCAATCAGGCACCACGATGATTAATTCCCAAAAAGAAAATGATATAAACACGGTTGTGCGCATCGATGAACATACATGCATGTCTCATGTTGATTAGTAGTTTATTACAAATGTTTTGTTTAAGTTAATGATCACATGGTTTGAACAAATCTTTGCTTAAAATGGACCTATACATTAATTAATGTTGGAGTTTATCTTAATCCAGATAGATCCAACTAAGAATGAATCTTATCTCAAGTATTTTAACGATATCATGTTTTAATTTTCATTAGAAGGGTAATCGGGCAATGCAGCGAGATACATCTTGATTTTAATGTTATATTTTATTTTTTTTTATCTCTGTCGATGTTATAATACGATTTTAACGTTATACATCTCGATTTTATGTGTTTTTAAGAAAGCAATAATGATTTCATTTTTGAATAAAATATAAATTTGAAAATATCATAAAAATTTGAAAAAAATGTAACATTGTTAGTATCAAATCAACTATTTAGAAGTTTTTATTTTTTTATGTAATTTCTTTAATTTAATTCTTTTATTATAATTTAATTTAGGTTTAATAACAAAAAGTAATTTTATTTCTGGTTTAATAATATAACATTTTATAAAGATAATAATTAAGTATTTTGTTAGGACTCAATGATTATCCTAATTATATTTTAGATTTTTTATTTTTAAAATGAGATGTTTATCTTGTATTTGATTATATTTATCTGCAGTTAGTTACACGAATTCAGATATGAAGCTTTAATAAGTTGTACTTATACACAATCTACTTGTAGTCTTGAGTTTTAAGTAACATGCATTAATAAACAGTACTTCATGCATAAAAAATGGTTTTTAAAGATTTCTGTCAAATGTTTTATAATATAGTATAGATAACACATGCGGAAATGAAAAGTTGATAACTTTTAAAAAATTCAATTTGAATCTCCAAAGTTTTTAATTTGTATAATTATCATATAATTTTTTAATAAAATTTTGTATTTATTAATTACTCAATTTCATCATATCATTTAATAACTTATGGATTAAAAATTATTTATTAATTATCAGCCGTAACAACATTCCATAAGTGTATGATAACCATCGAGTGCATCTCACAGTTATAACATAATGCTACACTTAAGTAGACCATATTTTGCAACCATTTTTGCTTGTTTAAAAAAAATGTAAATTGAAGAGATATATGATATGACTCATTTACACTTGGTTAAAGCTTAATGAAGCAAACTCTAAGCAAAGGGGTTGTGATCAACATATATATATATATATATATATATATATATATATATATATATATATATATAGGAGCGATCAAATGAAAACTACTCCAATTTGTAAAAACCCTAAAAACTTCTTTCATCCATCGTTAATCTTATGAAAAATTTTCATGAAATTGTTAATCTTGTGAAATTGTTTCATATAATATTTTTTTTGATGAAGTTGTTTCATATGTGGAATTATGAAATTGTTTCATATACTACTTAATGAAATTTTAATGAAACTGTTTCATATATTTCTCTAAAATTAAAATAATGAAGATGATAATATCCATGATTAACACCCTCCACAATAAAAATGGTTAATCAACCTCTCATAATTATAAAAAAATGAACAAAATGAAAAATTATGATTGGTTGAATGAGGTTTTCACGGTTTTTACAAATTGAGTGGTTTTTATTTGAACTCACCCATATATATATATATATATATATATATATATATATATAGAATGAATGATAGATTTTATTTGATAAAAGCTTATTTGTACTATGTATCTATTCAAAATTTACATTCAGCTAGCATCACATGATGGATAAAAAAAAGTCAAACATAATTGACATTTTACGTTATCGGCTTTAGATCGAGATGTACACCGTAACATTGTACAGATACCTTATCAGTGTGTGTATATATATATATATATATTTATTTATTTATTTATTTATACCTGCTTACTATATCTTATAATAACATTAATAAAGAATCAATTAACATGAGACATGTACGGATTACAAACCCAACTAATAGATAGAAAATTTGTGAAACAAAACGACAAAACTTGAGAGATACTCTATGCCTTTCATCATATACAAAATATCAAATAATAACATGGTCAAATAATAAAACACGATTAAAATCACATGTAATTTGTCCATTCTCATTTTTTCTTATTTGATCATCGTTTTCATTTAAATCCAGATACACAAACACTCTTTTTTTTTAACATTTTGTGTGTGGAAAGAAATTGTTCGATCTTTTGACAAAAAATTGATATAATTTATCGTCGAATTAAATATCTTGTTCTATAAATTTAATAATTTCTAATAATTAAGTTGATATTATGTTTATACGATTTTAGTATCATGGTTTAATTAGGATGATTTATTAACCTTTTTATCTATCCTATATTATAAATCATTTGACAAAAACGTTTAAAAATCATTCTTTATGCATGAAGTACTGTGTTTTAATACATATTACTTAAAATCTAAGATTACAAGTAAATTGTACGTAAGTACAACTTATTAAAGCTTCATWTTTGAATTTGTATAACTAACTGCAAATAAACATAATCAAATACAAGATAAACATCTCATTTTAAATATAAAAAATCTAAAATATAATTAGGATAATCATTGAGTTCTAACAAAATCATTTTCTTTACAAAAACTTATTGTCAAACCAAAAATAAATTATTTCATTATTTGACTTAAATTAAATTATAACAAAAAATTGAATTAAAGAAATGTATATAAAAAAACAAGAACTTTTAAATATTTAATTTGATATTAATATCGATATATTTTTTTAAATTTTTATGATATCTTCAAATGTATTTTTTTTCAAAAATAAAAACATTATCTTTCTAAAAACCACTTAAACGATTTTATATCAACATAGACAAAAAATAAAATAAAATATTAAAATAAAAATATATCTTATTACATTCATCTAATATTAAAAATGAGTTTTAAAATCATGGTTGACTCTTAATTTTCAAATTAATAATGTAAATGCGTCACAACCCTCAGCAGTTCAAGTTTGACCATTCTCCATCCTTTCCGTTTTCCATTTTCCATTTTCTTATGGTGGGAAAAAACCTTTTTCCATATATAACATTTATTATTTTTTCAAATTTTATTTTTTAATTAAGATTAAATGTATGAAATAGCAATTTATTTTCATAAATTTTTTTATTATAATATTTTATTTTTATTTTTTTATTACAGCAATGTACTTTCAAATTATTTTTTATTAAGACATCGTATTTTAAAAAATCTACCCATTATAGCAATATGTAACATGTTACCTTTTAAACCAGTTAACCTTTTTACTTTTAATTATATCATAGGAAGGCAATAAGGGAAGGTAGATATGTGAATTATTGAAATTTTCTTTGAATATATATATTTTTTTTGAAAGGCAAAAAAGGAAGGACAAGGATGAGAGCTTCGGCATGGCCATCACCCTCACCAAGCCAACCAATATATTAAACAACAGATCCAACAAGAAGCTAGACACAAGAGGATACAAAAATCCACCACAACAAGCGAGAACAAAAAGAAACAAAAACAAAACATCCCCAGACAAAGGCCAAAGCAAAACTCAAACCTAAGACAAGCAAAGAGACTAAACAAGGTAAGGAGAAGAAGACCAACTATTCCAATTAAGATGGAACTTACGATTCTTGTTCCCCATCCAAAGTTTGGATACATTTTGAACACAAGGGAATGGGTCTTCACCTCTCTTCTTAGTTTCCGCACCATCCTCAGCATGAAAAGTTTCATTCCGCCACTTCCAAAGTTGCCAAAACGTTACAGCGCACACTGATAAGAAAGTCACTCCAACCTTACGATTAGTACCTACTTGTTTGATCAGCATTTTAAAATCAGACACCGAGGATAGACGGGGAGTTTTAAGATCCCACCAAACCCATATTTTCCTCCATAGAATGTTTGCCACCGAACAAGAGAAGAAACAATGGTCCATAGTTTCAACCCCTTTGCCACAAAAGATGCACTCCAAATATACATATATATATATATATATATATATATATATTGATTTTAATGTTTTGTTTTATATTTTGACTCTATCGATGTTATAATACGATTTTATGTGGTTTTGAGAAAAAAAAATGTTTTTATTTTTGAATGAAATATTATATTTCTTTAAAAAATAAGCGAAATTAATATTAAATCAACTATTTAAAAGTTCTCATTTTTTATGTAATTTTTTTAATTTATTTTTTATTATAATTTAATATAAGTTTAATAATAAAATAATTTATTTTTGGTTTAATATTATAAATTTTATAAAGATAATAATTAAGTATTCTGTTGAATTCAATGATTATCTAATTATATTTTAGATTTTTTATATTTAAAATGAGATGTTTATCATGTATTTGATTATGTTTATCTGTAGTTAGTTACACGAATTCAGATATAGAGCTTTAATAAGTTGTACTTATGCATAATCTACTTGCAATATTGAGTTTTAAGTAATATGCATTAATAAACAGTACTTTACGCATAAAAAGTGGTTTTTAAGAGTTTTTGTCAAATGTTTTATAATATAGTATAGATATATATCAAGGTCATATTAATAATTTGTAACGCCGGTTCACATATGCATCTTTAAATTGATTTTTTCAATGATTTGCATATAATTCTTTTTTAAACATTCTCTTCTTACTTTCTCACAATATTTGGTCTTCTTATTAAACTGGCCCATGTATACACACATACTTTCAAAAAGGTTCAAACGAGAATGACAAAAACATTACTTAAGAAGATAGAAATAACACTCAACCGTCGAATGAGATGACGCAAAGGAGAAGTACATTGTGTTTTTTCGGAAGGAGGTGGAGAGATCGATCCATGACGTGCTGATGCTTCTATTGCTTCTGATTTTTGAGGATCGAAAAATTGGTAGAAGACATTTAAAAATTGGTGATTTAAACGTTGATATTGATTTATAAGATATAACACCATTAATTAGTATAATATTTTATTTAAATTAAATATCTTGTAGAAGATATTAAATTTTAAAAACTTGAAAGCATGTATTATAATCACAAAGGTGGTGTTTGATTGGTTTAAGTTTGGGCTCCAAATGTCAAAAGTGTTTGGAGGTCATAGGTTCAAATTCAAAGAGGAATAAAAATCTTTTTGTAGCCACAGAGGTTCAAATGCGGTGACTCTGAGATACCCACAAAGCGGGTGGTCACCCAAGAATTAGTCGGCTCGCATAGTGAGTTGGATATCCAGATTAATCAAAAAGAACATGTATTATATACATATTTATGTAATTTCTATTTACTCCATCCTATTGAAAAACTATAATGTTCGATTTCACATACATTAATCAAACTTAAAGACTAATTATGACGACATATATCGAAATTAGAGATTTATTTATTTAATTATTAATCAATTTATTAGCAAAAATGTAAATATAATTATTTGTTAGTGTCTTACTTGAAAATAAATGTGATATTGATATATATCTCCATTAAATACATGTAATTTCACCATTTTTTTAATTAAATAAATCAAACACGGACATTACATTAGAACTAACGCGTTAATGACAAATTGGTCTGACATATAAATATAAAACTATAATTAAATTAAAGATGCCATTCAGCCAATTAAAGATTACTAACTTAATGAAGATCTGAATTACTTAACTTAATAAATAAATCATCAAGTCGTCTTAATTAGAACCAGATGTAAATCTAATGTCATCATGAAACTTACATCTCTAAATGTGATACACTTATAGGTATTAGATTTTCTTATTCACATAATTAAACTTAACATCAAATAAATTTTTGAATAAATAACAGTTTCAAGTTTGAATCATGCAGAAGACGAGTTTGAACCATTCCCGCTAGTCATAATCATTTAGGGGCCGTTTACCAAACGCTTACTCGGGTAAGCGTTTGCCAAGTCACATTATCTAATCGGATGAATATGGTAAGGACCAACAATTTTACCCGGTCAAAGCAAGACAAGAACCAAGAGTCTTACCCGGTAAGTGAGAACGACGACTCTTACCACAGTAAGTGATTACCGGATAAATTGTTGCATGCGATGTCATTTTGGTGGACTAAAATCTTACCTGATAAATAAATAATAGTGCTAAATTTTACTGGTAAGCACTTATAGGGTAAGTATTTGATAAACGGCTCCTTAGTCAACTCTGAAATGTCTCTTCACATATGGATGGTTCTTAGGGGCTGGTTTCGTGTGGGGCTAGTCGCTATTGTTGGCAATTAACCTTTTGGTAGAAAAAAAATATTGTTTTTGTAAAATGTTAGTTTCAATAAATTGATTGAATCGCTTACCGAATCAGAAAGCAACCCAGTACATCAACATGTCACTCAACATAATTTATAGGTTAAAGTGTATCGGTTGATAAAATCACTTTTTTACCGGGTAATATCTTCTTACCTTATAAAAACATGTTCACTATATCGTAAATAGTCTCGTAACCAAACCATAAAGGTGGTGCCTGATTAGTTTGAGCTTGACTCCAAAAATTAAAAGTATTAGGAGGTTTCAGGTTCAAATCCAATGAGAAATAAAAATCCCTTTGTGACCACGATGGTTCACATATAATTTTTTTTAATAATCTATTCTTTATATTTTCTTACGATATTTAACTCTCTTATTTAAACCGTCCACGATAGAATTTACATTTAGAACTTATAAAAATTCATTTGTATTTATTTAACCAACACAATAAACAAAAATATTATACAAAATTTATTGATAAGCAAAGGCTCCTTAAAGTACGGTACAATATGTACGGCTGCTTATACTACTCCAATATTTTTTTGATTTCTTTACATAACTTTGTTTATTACTTTTTTCTGAACCCTTAAACATGGTGGTCCGGCGTAGTATTCGGCGGAGTTTCGGTGACGGCCACCACCAATCTCCTCCCACGTTCCGCCCTGCTGTTCTCTGCAAACTTCATACTTCCGATGTGCAAACCCTTCTCTCTCTCTTCCTCACTGTACTCCAAGCTATAATAATACTCTTCATCGTACTTCTCATTCTTTGATGCCGGTAAAAACATGCTCCCCCATTGTGGGAAGTGGATAAAAGCCACCGGAATCGTTAAAACCACCGCCATCACCCCCATCCACGTTAATCCCCATGCCGTGGAAAACCTTGCACCGGAGAAAAATAGCAGTTGGGTCAAACCACCACCAACATTGCCACCGGCACCGGTCAAGCCGGATAGAATGCCCAGAGAACGTCGGGAAACGAAGGGAATGATGCCGTAAGTTGCTCCACAAGCGGCTTGTGATCCTGCGGCCATGAGCATCATCGACAAGATGGCGATGGGTAGAGAGTTGGCTAGCCCTAACCATATGCAGAAAACGCCTCCTAGGGTTTGTGTTATCCATAATGTCCATAACCTTCCTCTCATTCCGAATTTACCAGCCGATAGATCGGACACGTAGCCACCGAATGGACGCGTAAAGAAGTTAGCCACCCCGAAACTTGCCGCCACGACACCGGCTGTGTGAAGCTTTAACCCGAACCTGTAGCATATTAGAAAAATGAAGTCGTCAACTACCTGATCACGAAGATTTAACGATTTATTCGTGACAAATATTAACGGAAAAATGAGTTTTTTTGTTACCTATCAAAGAAGTATTCAGAGATGACGTTATTCAAGCACAATTGCACGCCCATGGAATATCCATAGATCAAGAAAAAGATCCATGTCCTATAATTTGCCGCTGCATTTCGGAATACCTGCAGTTACGATTATTAGAAAACTTGGTTAAATAAGACCCGAAGAGAGATCAATATTCTTGAAATGTGGTGATCTTAAGATCGACACCGAATACAAATTATATATAGAGAGGGAGGTTTAGGAGAAAAATCCTAGTAACCGTTAATCTGGACGGTATGTACATGTGCGTACAAGTAAATGAAGTTATTTCTTGGGTTTTATGCACGTGTGGATGTCATGTAGTTTTTTATTTTTTTACGGTTTCCAGTGAACCGAGTCTCTTACATGTATAAGTAACTCACCTTTGAGAATTTATCCTTTGGAGCTTGTCCCTCCTTTTGAATTTGAGCAAAGTTGCCATCAGGCAAATCTTGGCCATAAACCAAAACCAGAACCCCAACGATCAGATGAAACCACCCTGGAATAAAGAAAGCAATCCTCCAAGCCGTGAATGGTGTGCTTCCGAGCATCTGACTTATCACATGGAAGAGCACCGGCATCAGCAGCTGAGTAACGCCACCACCCAGATCGCCCCACCCTGCCGACACCCCGTTCACCACTCCAATGATCTTCCCATTAAACATCACACTCGTCCAGTACTGGCAAGAGACGAACGTGGCCAACGAGAACCCTATCATGAACCTGACCGCCACGTAACCGCCAGCGTCGGCCACAAATGAGACACTGAAAACCACAGGGGCAGCCAGGAGGTTGATCACCGAACAACCGTACCTTGGTCCGACGAGGTCGCAGAGCACCCCCATGACGAGGCGTGAGAGGATGCTGCCTGAAACAGAGGCGATTCCGGCGTTGGAGATGTCGGAGCGAGTGAGGTTGAGGTTGTCCCGAATGATGGGAACAAGAGGGGCGGCGGCGAAGGTGGAGATGACGCAAGTGCAGAAGGATAGCCATGAGAGATGGAAAGCTCTCATGTGGGGTTGTGCTACGGAGAAGATCTTCATTTTTGTGGCCTTGTTTTCTGAATCCACCGGTAGAGCAAATGTCCGCTGAGGCGTGGCAGTAGTGGTGGGGATGGATATGGTACTTTCTTGATTTTCTGGGATGGTGGCTGAGGAAGCCATTGTTGTTTCTTGAACTCCAAAGGTGTGGGAAATGAATTAAGAAACGTAAAGAGAATATATATACATATATGTATATATATATTTGATAAGCTAAGAAAGAGTAAGATGTAGGTGTGCTTATGAATGGGAGGTGTTTCAGCGTATTTATAGACAACATGCAGGGTTTCGAGAGTTGACTTTTCTAAAGACTTGTTCATTGGCCACAGGGGATAACACACAAAATAGACGACACTGATTTTATCAACTAAAATCTTCTTAATTTATTTGTATGTTTTTTAATTCTTTTATATATATAAATACATAAATTATATTGATAAATTTAAACAATCTAATAAAATATAGAAAGTTTATCATGGATTGTTTGTTTATCTCTTAATAATTTTATTAAGAGGCAACATCTGAATTGTAAGAAGATGGATCTTGTTTGATAAAAAAATAAGTCTATTTTTTAATGGTTCTAAAATCATCTAAATGATTTTATATCTTGGGTCTTCTTAACCATTCAGCACACTAATTTCATTCTGAATAATTACTAAACAATTATATTTCTTTTTACACTATATTATAAGAGTCTTTTAATAATTATGATCACTTAATTATTATATGTCAAACCATTCAACAACTGTTAAATAACTCATAGGTCTTTTTATATGACAATTTTGAAAAGAGATAAATTTAATAAGTCTATAAAAAATTAATAAGAAACCTTTTAAAAGTATAATATTATGAACTAGAACGATTTACTTTTAAGCTTTGATTATGTTGCATTCAAGTTTGTCGATAAATTTGTTAGGTCGTCCAGCTTTAAATTCGTATTATAATAACTTAATTATGGTAATGTCATTTGTATATAACATTCAATTATTGATTACAGGGGTGGACCTATTCATGTCCGAGTGGTCCTATACGCTTTCTTAATTGAATTCGCAGGTAAAAAAAATTTGGGTATGAAAGTGGGTCTGCTAAACTTTGAGCAGTGCTCGACATATTAGAAAACACAAGGAATATCAACCAAAAAACTTAAAAAATACACTGAAATTAACCAAAAAAAAATTAAATGCTATGTTTGTCAAACTACCTTATAATTAATTCTAAATAATAAATTAAGTAACATTAACATATAATTAATGTAAAGTTAAAATTAATTAATCATTTTAACTAATATTATTACTATTATCACTATTTATTTATAATTAATATTTATTTATATCAGTAATAATTGATTTTTATCAATATTTGATGATTATTAATAATCAATATTTATTTATAATCAATAGTAATATCTATCAATTAATACTAATTAGATTTATAATTAGAAAAAGTGATAATACAACAAAATTGGGCTTATAGGATGTCACCAATAAATAAACGTCCTAATATACCATTTTATAGGACATAATTCACATGACCTAAAAATAAACTCTCATATCTAAAAGCATTGTAATAACTTTATATGACGCTTTTAGGTATCGTAACAAATTTATTAGAACACATAAAAAAGAGTCATATTAATTATTTTATATGACACTATTTGAAAAAGTGTTAGACAAACAAAAGTGTACTATAAGATTATGGATTTATAAGACACCTTTCTCAAAAACGTCAAATAAAATAGCTAATGTGACGTTTTGTATTAAAAACATCTTAAAAAACTTGCTAAGATACTTAAAAGCGTCTAGATAAACTTGTTACAATGTCTTTAGATAGAACGCTTTATTTTTTGATCATATTAAATGTTATAAGGCAGATTATTAGAAGGCTTATCCTATTTGTGTTGCCTGTAATCCACTTTAAAGGTACCCCTGTTCGACAAAAATTCTAAATCCGCTATTGATTAATCACATAAACTAAAAATCTCATTAAGTGCCTCTCCAATCCAACATCAAGTCTCATGAATAAGATTATTTTAATTATAATAAATCGAGAATTAATTATTTACAAATCCCTGAGAATTTTGGTTCCAATCGTCAATAAGTTTATATAAACTCCTCCAACACAGTTACTTTTCACAAGCGTCAATAAGTTTATATAAAATGTCATTTTACAGTTTGATATAATATCGTTTTTACAATAACAGTTACCAAATATTGTATTAACAATTACGATTTTGTCCTACGTCATGGAGATCCAACTTGTTTTGGTTTTCAAAATAAAATTAATTTTTAAAAGGAAAAAAAACGTCATTGCAATCCCTAAATTGACAAGTTTTGTCCATTTGCAATTTTGCATACAAAAAAAAGACTAAAATTTAATAAGTTTAATATTTTGGGGTTAAAAGTATTATTTTTAAAAGTATTGGGTTTGTGTCATGACTCCAATAATCCAAAGGATCTTTGCATAATTCACGGTTTCAAAGTCAAAGGTTGTACTTCAACCACGACACCGTACGGGCAAAAAATTTCAATTTGCCCCTAAACTTTATGTTTATGTTCTTTTAGGTCCTTTGATTTCTGTTTATTCCATTTCAGTCCCTTGTTAAAAAAATTGTAAACAAAACCTTTATGTTACTTTCAACAAGGTTGGTGATGCAAAATTTTACATTGGTTAGAGAGGGGAACTAAGGTTGTCTATCTTATAAGAGATTAGATACCTCTTCTATCAAACACGTTTTAAAACAGTACATCCAAATATGGACTAAGCCGACAATATTTGATAAAGTTGTTTGGGATGTTGCAAATGGTATCAGAACTAGAAACTGTACTGGTGTGTCAACGAGGACGTTGGATTCCCAAAGAGGGTGGATTGTAATATTTCACATTGGTTGGGGAGGTGAACTAAGGCTACCTTATAGGGGACATGATATATTCTCTATCAGGTGTGTTTCAGAACCATGAATCCAGATATAAATAAAACGGACAATATCTTATACACTTGTCTAGGATGTTACGGTAATTTATTATTGAATTTTTATGCTTATCTGTTGTCGATCAAAATGAAAATTTTAATAGTAGAAAAAGAAGTTTTTTTTTATACCCACCTTCGTTGACTATTGAGATAACATTTAAGTACAAAGTCTATTGATCTTGAAATATTGTTCTTTTTAAATGAATAAAACGTCACATTTGTAAGCTAATTCTATACATACATACATATGTGTGTAGACTTGGGTTCACGTGAGACCAGGGGTTTTTCATAAGACCCGTAAGACCAATTTATGTTCATTGATCAACTTTATAAGTTAATGATCTAATGGTCTAAAGTTGTACGGTGACAATTTTGTGATTATTGAGAAGTCTCGTGGAAATTTTGTGATTATCAATGTTTAGATTGTAGATCTAATCCAAGGGTTGAGAATTGATCTTACGGGTCTCACGAAAAACCTTTGGTCTCACATGATCTCAAGTGTGTGTGTGTATATATATATATATATATACACACACACACCTAAAAACGCCAAATATGAGAAAAATTAGATATCATCACACGAATTATGAGTTTATGGTGGCCGTTCATATATTTTATCGAGTTTACTTTAATTATGTTAATCATCGTACGTATCTATGGACTCACTTTGTTGCTAGAAGTAGTAACTAATTAAATTGTGTAGTTACGTATTTTCTTGGTTTTTAGTTTTTAACTTCTTTAATTTTTTTTATACGTTTATAACCATCATTTTTCCAAAATACAGATTCTTTTTTCTAAACAGTTATAAGTGTGGAACTTTTTAAATGCCTATAAAGAAGATTGTTATTTTTATATGATCTGAATGAATCTCAGATAAATATATAAATGTAAAAGAAGATGATTTCAACGAACTTATCCTATTAATTAATAAACAGTAATTAAGAAATTACAACTACATTATATTATTAACTTATGTTTAAAGATAAATATTGCTTGATTAATTTGGTTTATATTATATAGTTTTATTGTGTGGATTAATGCCGTACCAAGTGGTTAAGGTGAGTAGCTAGTGATGTAAGTGGCATGCTACGTTTAATTAATATGCATGCATTCATTCGTCATAAAGTTCAAAATTAATAATAACTAATTTTTTATTTAATTTTTAATTAACCTGTTATACGAACCGATTAATTTCAGGACGATCATCTGTTTTGTGGGTAGCCCGGAATCACCGCATTTGAATCTCCATAACCACAACACGTTTCACCTTTGAAGCCTAAATTCAAACCAATCAGACACCACTCTTCTGGTTAACTAATTAATAGATATTGTGTACAAAATCTACCCAAAAGATTAAATAAACTATTTAGATATTTTCATACCAATGTTACAAGTAACATTAAAAAAAAACTATTTATTTGATTCTTGAAGAAGGTATCATAAGGAATCAAGCATGAAGATGCTATAAATCATTTTGCCTATGTCTTTAGTCTGTTAGGAATTCAGGGGTTCGAACCTCACCAAACATGAAGATGATCCGTAAATTTATTTGTTGCATTTACAGTATATAGATATTTTATACTTCAAAGAAAAGATATCCCAAAATGGCATTTCAAAAGAAGAACAATCTTTACAAAGCAATATGTCAAAAGAATTCATATTGCAAGCATGCACAAGAATCTCTCCAAGTTTCTTGGAACTAATAGCCTAACGTCTTTTTAATCATGGGTGTCCGGATCAGCTTGCGCACACCTCGACTAATCCCAGAAGACCTGGAGAACATTCAGAAAAATCCCAGTGGCTTTGAAGACTAAAGGGCTAACTTTCCACTGCCGTCACAGGATTTACAAGATCGAGAAGACAAGCATTTGGTACAGTAGCTCCATTTCTTCGGTAGCCTGTCAAATATATATCTTTTCAAATAATATCATATAAAAAGACTAATAGGACCCTGTGTTTCATTTTTGTCGTAAAAAAACTTGTAAAAACACCCAAAAGCGTCTTATTAACGTATTGTAACATATTTATATATGATGCACAATTGTATATGGCTGTCCTATAAAGCCGACTTTGTTGTAATGATGCAATACATACCCAGCTGTGTATCTAGTAGCCATGTTCTTTGCATTCAATCGGGCTTTCTCGGCACTTCCATCGGACATTCTTTTGAGCACAAATCCTTCACCTTTGCATTCGGGACATATCCCCGAACCACCACAAGCATCACAAGTTCTTGTTGGAGCAGCCTGTGGTTCAGATGAACTAGAATCAAAACCATGATGCAACTCACCCACCACACAAATACGAGGATTTTGCATCTGAATCGGCTTTTATAGGACACCAAATATGTCCAAACGTCAAAGTAGACTTCTTTTATAAGACACCAAATATGTAACACCTTCACATGGCGCGCACAATTGTTTGGTCCTATAAACTTAAATCATATAAAGTAGTCTATTAAGACATTTAGACATATTTGGCGTCCCATAAAGCCCATTTTATTGTATTGTTGGGAGGTGCATTAGGCATATACCTGGGCTGTCTCTATAGACTTGGTTCTTCTAGCCAGAAGGGTGGCTGCTGCACCCACAACCGTGGCAGCAACCGCTACAGAAGCAGCCGTTTCCGGTAATCCATACGGTATCTGTAGGGTTTCTTTCGGTTTCGTGAGAAATGGGATGTAAGGACTTCTAGGGAACGCGTTATATTCTTTCAGTTTAAATTCCCTTCCTGTTTCATAGACCAAACGTAACCAGTTATGGTACATTGCAATATAACAAACGTGTAAACGGAAAATTCATAAAAAGATCAACAAAATCCAACTAGTGTTAGGTTCCGGCTACACTAGGTCCAGAAAGGCTTGAACCAAAGTAACCGAGGCTCGTTCGATTTGCATGGATCATGGATTAAAGTCCTTGTATGCAGTCTTCCGTTTATTTGTTTCCATGACTTGAACCCGTGACCTTCCAGTTACAAAAAGATTTTTCCAAACCTGCGCCTTTCAATTAAAAAACACTATTCTTATATCTATAAACAAAACCCCCTCCCAAACAAAAACCTTCTCGATATATATAAACAGATTAATCCACACTAACAACTTTATTCAAACTGAACTTAATGAAAAACCAACCAAACCGCTCCTATATGAATAAAGTTGTCAGTATGGATTAATCTCTGTGTATAGATTGGGAAGGTGAGTGTGTTTTTTATTGGAAGAGGCAGGTTTAAAAAAATTAGCTTTCTCCATAAAGCTTCCCGTAGAAGCTTACTGAATAAGCCACTTTCTATATCATTAAGCGACTATCAAACAGTCATGTATAGCTAACCAAATAAGCATCGAGTCCCATTAAGCTCCTTAAGCTGCTAACAAACAGATCCTAGAGGCGCTTGGTAAACAGCAGCATCTCCAGCTCTTACACGGTAAGAGATGATAAGCAGGTAGTAAACGACCCCTAAACCCTTAAGTCTAATGTAACCACCCCCTCAACCCTTCCAGAAGTCATGATCTCATACTTGTAAATATAAAAAAAAATATGGAAAATTGGTGAGTACTTGCTGTATGTTAAAGTAAGGTTTTAATTAAAGAGTAGGATCACAATCAGCATAGTATTGTGTTGCTGTCATGTTAGACCATCCCATATATTTAAATCAATGAGTTCCCATTTCACATGCAACTCCCAATTAGGGGTGTATACATTTCAGGTCCGGCAGTTTATGACATTTTTACAACTCAACCCAATTATGACGGTTTGAAAAAATCACAACCCAACCCATTCAAAAGTATAACCTAAACCAAACCAACCCTTGCGGGTTCAGGCGGGTTGGCTTGGCTTGGCGGGTTAGTAGTTACATAAATTTGACGAATGAAATACTTGATAAAACTTAAGTTTATAGGACCAAACTATAAAGTGTCCTATCTAAAAAGGTTATAATAGGTTTATAGAACTTTTTGGGGGATTTCAACAAGTTTTTTAGAATAATTTTTAAATAAAGTGTCGTATTAATTATATTATACAAACATTTTGAGAAGTGTCCCATAAAGGACGTTTTTTCAAGTAGTGTCGTATAAAATATTAAAAATAACTAATACGACACTTTATTTTAAAAGCGTCATAAAAATTTGTTAAGACGCACAAAATCACTGTAAACATATTGTAACTATTTTAGATAAGATATTTTTTTTTTCGTTCTACAAAGTATCATATTAGAATGCTTAGAGATTTTAGTCATCCTATAAAACCTAATGTTGTTGTAGTGAAATGTTATAACCAAGCATTTTCTTTCTACTAAAGTACAACATCAAATGACGGAGTCTTTAGATTGATAGATTCGTCAACCAAATATCTATCAATATCATTCATATTCTCCTGCATATCAATTTGTTGTTGCTGCAAAAACAATCTCAATAATTTTCTTTTATTAATTAGATTATTTGGTCCTCATTCTATCTTGAATCTCTTTTGGTAACCTATACATTTAGCTAAATGAAATACAAACATAATCTCAATAAAAAATGTGTTCTAAGAAACAGGAAATTGTCGAAAATAGCTATTTTTGATCCCTCAATTTACTTTATAGCCGTTTTCTACATAATTGACTGAAATAGTCAAGATTTTACAAATAACTATTTAACAATTTGTGAAATCCACTTTTTATCCATGTGGTATTCATAAAGAAGCAATTTCGCAAATTATTATTTTTTTGATTAACTTGGATATCAACCCGCCATGCGAGCCGACTAATCCCAGGGCAACCATCTGCTTTGCAGATAGCCCGGAGTCGCCGCATTTGAACCTCCGTGACTACAAGGGGATTTTTATTCCTCCATGGATTTGATCCTGGGACCTCCAGATATTTTTTGACCTTTAGAGTCAAGCTCAAACCAATCAGGTTGAAATTATGAAATATTAAATTCACAACTATTCGTTCTTATAAACTATTATGTTGCAATAACTTAGTGTCGAAGTCTCAGGACTAACCAGTTGACCAAGGATACAAAAAAGAATCAGAAAACCCCAAATGTCAGCCATCGTCATTAGAATCGGCCTTCAATCATGAAAATTATAACATGTGTGTGCCAAATCAGGACGAATCATCTTTCGATCGAGGCACCCACCTCCACAATTCTTGCAAAAACCCTAATTTCAATCCCATCAACCACCCACAATTCTTACATAAACCCTAATAAACATAAATCATTAACCCTCATTTAGACTACATATATCCTTTCAGTATTACAAACATCGAAGGTGAATCGTGATTGCGGAACAGATTGAGTACAACAAAGTAAGAAGATTCATAAAAAAGCACAAATTCGAACAGAAATTTCTGGAAAACAGTGTTAAAAAATGGGGAAATTGTATGGGTTTGAGAGAAAAGTGCGAAGAGAAAAAGGGTTTATGATCTTACGCGTAGTTAATGAAGCAACAGGAATGATGGTCTGCAAAGAAAGCTCCATTTTTCAGTATTTTTTGTTCTTGTATAAATAATATCTTCCGGTATATGGATTTCGTTCCTCCTGTTTCCTTATCTTCCATAATCCATATCCTTGGACCTTGGTATCAAATGACAAGTATACCCTTTTATAAGAGTTGATGAAAATGCTTTTTTGTGTATGGCTGTTTTACACTTTAAAAGTTGGATCAAAAGAACGTAAATCTACCTACAGTTAAACCACAATGGTGGTGCCTGATTGGTTTACGCTTGGCTCCAAATATCAAAAATATCTGAAGATCTCATATTCAAATCCAATAAGGAATAAAAATACCCTTGTAGCAACGGATGTTCAAATACGATAACTCCGGACTATCTGCAAAACCATTAGTCGCCTTGGGATTAGTCAGCTCGCATAGCAAGTTGGATATCCAAGTTAATGATGAAATCTAAGGATAAGATGTATGGAGGCTTGAAAAGTTAAACGCGAGCTACGCAAAATGTGAGAAAAAGAGTAACACAAATAGAAAAAGGAATAGAGAAAGTACTGATGATATAATATAACTTGAAAAAGGGAAAAGTAGTGATGAACCATGCCGAACCCCCAAGTTTCAATTGTGAAGTGTAGCACAAGTTTCGACAACATAAGTGTCAACAAAATGTTTTAAAAGAGAGCACTGAATAAACAACTGAAATACGATATAATCGCACATTCTTGACATGATCATCGGTCTCTTGTCTTGTAACAAGATTTATGAAAAATCTAGCTGTATAAGTCATCATCGTCTGCTCCACCAGCAGAGGCGGCAAACGGGTCAGAAGCAGCGGCAGCACCCCCGGATGCAGCTTCTGGGAAACGGAATTCAGACCCAAATCCACGAGACTGCTGCAATGTCTGAGCAAATGCTTGGTATTTGCGAATATCGGCATCACTCACACTTCTACGGGCATACTTCATGGATTCCTCAAAGTGAGCAGCCTTGATCTCCGCCACCTCATCCTCGTCCTCATCCATACAGTCGGGATTCTCACTTCTCTTTCTTTCCTTCTCTATGTCCTGTGTAAGGTTTTAACCAACAAACAAATTTAACTCGTGTCAAGTATGACCATCCACAATGCATGCAACGAGCAGATTAAATGTATAAAAAAGCATAGTTTATATTTTTTTATATAGCGGAACACATGCACCCACAGATGACTCTTGCGAACCCACAGATGACTCTTGCGAACCCACAACCTTCTGGTTCGTGGGATATAAACGGAACACCAGGTACCAATCGGCCAAATTCAGATTTATGTACTTGAATAAGAAGTGATAATAGCATCCACATTATAGGTTCTTATAACTGCAAGGACGGACCCAGTGTATTGGATACGGTGGCACGAGCCACCACTTAGTTCCTCCGTCGTAGTGTAAAAAATTATAGGGTCGTGAAAAGTGCCACCGTATATGTTTTGAAACTACGATGAGGACACAAGTTTCCCTTGGTAGAGTTGGTTTGCAAGGTTTTTCTTCCACCCCATACCCGAGTTTGAATCCCGTTAGTATCATTTTCTTAGTATTTAGCTTTTAATTTCAGATTTATAATGTTTCTGAAAAAATTGCAAGAAAAGACTTGAACACAGGACCTCACATATGAAAAGCAACGAACTAACCAACAAGGCAATGATGATTTTGTGAAAAAATATCCCTATGTTTGTTTCTATAGTCATATGGTGGCACCACTTGAAAAAAAATTATTTTTTCTACCTTTTTCTGCCACATCAATGCCAACTCAACAAAATTGAAAAGTATAAAGAACTTGATAAAACTCCACAATAGAGGTTTCTTCCAAGAACCTCATCTCCCCATTTTTGAACCTGGGTTCTTGTAAGAACCTATGGCCACAGTAGACACAAGAACCTATACAAGGACCTCTATTGATTCAAGATGAATAGTGAATACTTCTAAAGGAAGTCTACAAATAAAAGTGGCAGAAAGAATGCAAGTAGGTTTAAGCATGATTTGTGAGATGAAAGCTTACTTTCTCAATGTTCTCTCTTATTGCGTACTTGCAGGCACGCTGGCATATCTCTGTGATATCAGCCCCACTAAATCCTTGTGTATATTTGGCCAGAGCTCTCAAATCAACATCTTTGGAAACAGGGGATTTCCTCATTGCAGCCTTGAAAATCTGGTGCCGAGAGTCCTCATCTGGCAGAGGGATATAGATTAGTTGATCAAGACGCCCTGGACGTAGTAATGCAGGGTCAATGATGTCAGGTCTATTGGTGGCTCCAATAATGAAAACAGTCTTTTTGGCAGACATTCCGTCCATTTCAGTCAATAATTGATTCAGAACCCGATCAGCAGCACCACCTGCATCCCCAGAACTGCTTCCCCTCTGCAATAATCACGGACAAATTTTGTTGTAACCTTAGCCCAAAAAAGACAACAGTTTGAAACAAAGAGATAAGTTTATTCCGTATTCGAATAACTTTTTCCCAATTCTTTTTCTTGTTCCTGGTTTGGGAATGCAGAGGAGACTTTTAAGATTGCATCTACAACTTGAAAGGGAAAGTATACTCCAGAATTTATATTAATATGCATCAGCATCAAAGCTCATAAGACTAGAGTGGTGATATTGGCATTTCAGAACATCATACTTGAATCGTCCTTTCGAGAAAACCTAGCGTACTTGCTAAAATGCACAAAAGACAGGCATATTATAGGGTTGAGTTCCCGTGAGAAATGTCATTTCCGCGAGAAGTGTGAGAAATATAACCTTCACATAATATGCGTGCAGGTACCCTTAATTTGTGTGAAGGCGTGTGGAGGTACACATTAAGATCCTGTAACCTTCACCACCTTCAAAACATCTAATATAATCTTCACACAAAAATCTCACGCTTCGCACCCTTCTTATCAAAAATCTCTTTGCACACATGATACCAAGTCTATATCTATATCTATACATGTGTATATGTATAGCAAGGTTCAAATGAGAATGAAAAGGGTAGAGAAGAACCGTCAAACTAGAGGATCCAAGGGATGTGATTAAAAAGACGGGTACAACTTTTTTTTAAAAAGAATTTCCAACCCCCCCCCCCAAAACATATTTTATCGAAAATAGGTGAAAGACAACGAAAATTGGAGCAAACAAATTACACCAAAAAATCGAGTATTTTATTCTCTTTCATTTGACATCCATATTGTTATACTTTTTGATCCGTTTTTCTGTCATTCGCACATTCTCAACATTGTTGTCATTATCATTTGAACCTGCCTTACATAGAGAGAGAGAGAGGGAGGGAGGTTCATTTAGGAACCTTAAATACTTACAAACCCAGGAAACAGAGTATTCATGATGAATAACATGACAAAATATTCATGATAAATATCGTGACAGATATTCATGATGAATACTCGCAAAAAGAGTGGTCCCTCGGTTCCTAAAATATTTAAGGTTCCTAAGTGAAGCTGCACCTATATATATGGAGAGAGAGAGAGAGAGAGAGAGGGAGAGGATGTGTATTTGAAAAAGAGATGGTCACCTGAGTTGCAATGGAATCAAGTTCATCAAAGAAGAGGACACATGGTGCAGATCCCCTGGCCTTGTCAAAAATTTCACGAACATTGGCTTCACTCTCACCAAACCACATTGTAAGCAATTCAGGTCCTTTGATGCTAATGAAGTTGGCTTGACACTCATTTGCAATAGCCTTAGCTAGAAGTGTCTTCCCACATCCAGGAGGACCATAGAAAAGAACTCCTTTTGAGGGAGACATGCCAAATTTCTCAAATTTCTCCGGATGCTCCACAGGATATTGAACAGTCTATTATATTTCAAAAAACCAAACAGATCTTAAATAAAATGGGAACATGTGGTGTTATACTGAAATCATTTTCATTACCTCTTGAAGCTCACGCTTGACATTCTCAAGACCTCCAATATCCTCCCAGCTGACATTAGGAACCTCCACAACCTGTTTCCAGTCCAACCACAAAGATTAAGATATACCCGAAGAAAATGGTGTTTTATTAAGTATGAATAAGTTCCTAAATCCACATACAGTCTCACGCAAAGCAGATGGGTTGCTTGTTCCAAGAGCAGTCTGGAAATGTTCATTTGAGACTGCCATGGAATTCAGTATCTCAGCATCAATAGATTCATCTTCCAAGTCAATGACATCCATTTTTTCTCTAATGCATTGAAGTGCAGCTTCAGTGCAAAGAGCAGCGAGATCGGCACCAACATAACCATGTGTTTCTTTAGCTATTCTTTCCAAATCAACCTGAAAATATTTCAACGGATATTGGTGATCAGTTAAATAATTATGGCTAATACAACAAAGTATTTAGACAAAGAAAACCTTACATCATCAGAAAGTTTCATATTCTTGGTGTGGATACGAATAACCTCAAGACGCCCAACTTCATCAGGGACGCCAATGTCTATTTCCCTATCAAACCTGCCAAACCTTCTCAGAGCAGGATCAATGCTGTTTGGGCGATTTGTAGCCCCCATTACAATAACATGGGCACGAGATTTTAATCCATCCATGAGTGTCAATAGCTGTGACACAATCCTCCTTTCGACTTCACCATTGGTCTTCTCTCGCTTGGGAGCAATTGAATCTATCTCATCAATAAAAATAATTGAAGGGGCATTCTTTTCGGCCTCCTCGAATGCCTTCCTGAGATTGCTCTCACTCTCTCCAGCCAATTTCGACATGATTTCTGGTCCATTAATGCAGAAAAAGAAAGCTCCTGTTTCATTGGCCACAGCTCTGGCTATGAGTGTCTTTCCGGAACCAGGGGGTCCATAAAGTAAAATACCTTTCGGGGGTTTCACTCCAATGGATTTAAAAAGCTGAGGGTGCCTTAATGGCAATTCAACCAATTCACGAATCTGAGCCATCTGTTTTCTAACACCACCTACATCATCATAACCAATCTCATCCAACCTATCTTCATCATCTCTCTTGATCGGCTCACCCTCACAAAAGATTTCAGTGTCAGGAGCAACAACACAGTACTCCCCTGGGTCGGTCTCAATTACCTTGAACTCTACACTTCTCATCCCTCCTCTAACAAGAAAATGATCCCCCTTCCTCACTGGTCTATATGCCTCCAAGAAGTAGGCTGCATGGATGACAATATGGTCAATTATACAGCAATTCTATTGTAAGACAGAATGCTCTTCTGCCTAAAAGGATTTCAGCAGGATAACGAAATATCAACCCTTACACAATAACTTCAACGGTTAACAAATATTCAACCCATACAGAACAAAATAGAAACACATGTCAACATATGTTACAAAATTGAAAATTCTACCATAAGTGTTAATGAATCTGTCACTGGCGTCTTAGCATCACTTAATGTGTGTGTGCTTTTTCGGAACAGATGAACCCTAAACATTCTACTGCATTGAAAGCATTATATTCTGAGCCTTTAGAGGTATTCTACTCAAGGATCCCAAATGTGTTTTATCATAAGCATTTCAGAGCTTCTAAAAAGTGCATGGTAACTAAAATAAAACCTCATCAAAGTATCAAAAAAAGAGCACAACATGAAGAACCTATGATTCCTCATATTAGAGGCTAGCTATCAATTAGAGTTGAAATGTATTCTTTGAATCTCATACCAATGAACGAGCTATCATATCTAACATTTGGGTCAGCCTCTTTTCTAGGTTTCCTCACCTTGGGACCTTTATGTTCACTCCAGATCCACTAGACCACTACTAGGATTTGACACATGTAATATGTATATATGGTTATACGCAATTGGTATGAGATAGAATGCTGTTCCTTGCTTCTACTGAATCAACTTCATTTGTAGTGGGTCCTATAGTTACGTACTGTAAAGTAGAATGTTGGTTCATTTTCCAACTGGTATTCCATATATTCACCCACCCAGAAAAGGAACCAACACCTATTTTGCGGAACTTAACTATAGAACCTACCACAAATAAAGTTGATTCAATAAAAGCAAGGCACCAACATTTTATCTTCTTAGACTTGAGATTGTAGTGTTTGGTTGGCACGCCAAATAACAAGAATGGGTCTCATGTGAATATTGTATTAATCACACTTAAAACTTACGTTTCAGGTACGCGTCAAACAAATCCCCAGTGACACCTTCAATAGTGTCATCGAGTGGAAGAACATGGATACGCTTCCCATACTTCACATCTGGGCACTGGTGCACAGATACAACATCTCCAAGCCGAACCCTCAGGTTTGTTCGAATAACCTTGTTCATCCTGATCTTTGGCTCATCACAAGTTTCATCAGCAAGGGCAATGCAGACCGTATCTTTCCTTTTCTTCCCCTGTAAAACAAATTGAGAGGAAAAAAAAAGTTATTTAACTCTTACAGAAAGCCCATAAATGAAAACATAAAACCAGTGCTACAGCCAGATATTAAATAACCTCCACCCCTAAAAGGAAGGGGTGAACACTAATAACAAAGCCAGCAGTTGTCTTAAAACTGAGCAGTAATAAAATTTCCAAAAAGTGTGGCTCGGTTGCATTGCAATGACTGGTTAACCAATTCAGCAGGTGGAATAAAAAGACAGAAGCTCATTCCAAACAGAACTCGGTGCAATCCACCATGCACACATGGGCATGTAAGAATGCCTCAAGCTACAAGAGGAAAGATCATAGACCCAACAATCATAAAGCAAATTAGAAAGAATAAAACTAACATAGATAGAAGAAAGAACAAAATGTTGTGAAGAAAAGGGTTTCTGCTACCGGTCCCACGGCCAGCATGGGAGAACTAAGAAGTAAATCGTGGTATCCTAAAGCAGGACCAAATTTGAACCCCGAGACCTTGTTGTGGAAACTCTGCCCCTTTATGGAGGGAGAGACAGAATATCAAGAAAACAGTAAAGACACGTGGACATATAACAAATATGGGTGAAAGAAACAACAAACGCCTTGTGTCGCCTTGTCAGGCTGCCAAATGTGGTTCTTGAATCAGTAATGTCATGTAAATGAGCAAAAACTTAATGCCCATCAAGTATAGAAAAGTAGAAATCGTCATTTTTTCACGTAAAGGTTAACATTTGATGACAAAAAAGCTTGTTTCCCCTTTCTCTTCCAAAAAGTGAAATCATTCAAACCGTGGAAAAACCATAAAACCCACATTCCAGATCATAGAACTTGAGTATGCATCAACAGTATTTACACTAAAAATAAAACTATATATTCCGACGCTATGTTGTTGTTCAATAATTCTAAGGCTATATATATATATATAATATATATATATATATATATATATATATATATATATCCTTAACCTATTTGTACCAACACTAAAAACACAGGCGATTGTGAGTTTGTGACCTCATTAAAATAAATGATCAGGCAAGATATGGTTAGTTTTGGGTTCACATTGCTGGAATTAGTTTAACATCATGAAACCAACAATATTGAATCACCTTGAAGACAAATTAAAAACAAAGCCTATATTAATTTCATGCTCGGAAAGTAGTAGGTTTGCTGGTAGCAACTCATAATGTAACTCTCCTTTCTGGAATGGAGAACTTGTTTTCTTCTTCAAATCAAGACCAAGTTTTATCATTACCCTAGATTCAGAAAATATACCACTGATCTTTGATCTGTATACTGAACTAAATATGTCAGAATTTTACAGTCGATCACCATTCAATTGAATGAAAATTCAACAAAACCCTAAGGTTTACACATAAAATTCTGAAAAACAGGAAAAACCTTGATCAGTATGGTATCGCCGCGGAAAAGCTGCAACTTTTCCATTGTATTAGGGTGCATAGCGACGACAGAGTTATCATCATTGACGGCTTCGTCAACGACAAGCCGATTCGGAGACTTCTTGCGCTCCAAGATAGCAGTTGAAAAGTCCTTCTTCGCCGCAGGCGGGCCTTTCCTGTAACAAAAATCATCAGAGAAAGCAATAACAAGATTATCGAACTCCGATTGAAGCAAATCTCAAAAATAAAACCATAAACTTGCATATAAGGTTAATAATCGATTGATTAGTCGACACAACTTACGGCTCGGATGAAGATGACTCCGGCTGATTGCTCATCTCGAGATGACGGAGATTGGATGCTCCGATATGGAGAAGAAATCTGAGAGTGGTGAAGAATTCGAAGAAGAGAAATAACACAAATAGGAATAACGGAGATGATGAATCTGATAAATTGCTAGAGGATATTTGCTCGATCTATGAATGCTCAAAATTGATTTTTGAGTCAAGTGCAAATTTGGTCCCTAAACTACTTCTTGACTTACAGGATTAGTCCATTAAAAATATTTTTATTCTTTTTATCTCGTTTGGGTCCCTAAACCCGGCACGAAGTCTTTACCGAAGAGAATTCACGCCTAAATCATTTAGTGAAAACGTCTAAGGGTTGTTTGTTTACTTCTTAATAGTTTCATTAAGAGGCAACATTTGAATCGTTAAGAGGTGAATCTTGTTTGGCAAAAAAAAAAGTTTGCCTCTTAATGGTTTCAAAACCCTCTGAATGCTTTTGTATCATGAATCTCCCTTAACAATTAAAAGCTCTAATTTCATTGTACACAATTACCAAATAATTATATTTCATTTTGCACTATATCATAAGAGTCTCTTAATCATCTTGACCACTTAATCATTTTACACCAAACCATTCAGCAAAACATAAGTTGTTTCATATAAGCAATCTCAAACACCCCCTTAATCATTCTGCACCAAACCATTCAGATATTGTCAAACAGTCCCTAAATCATATATGAATTAAGTTATTTATTTTTGTAAATCATATAATTATAGAGAAATATAGGATAATGGCATGACCTGAGCCTATCAAGTACCAAATTTATTTGATCCAGTCGTAAATAAAGATCCCATGTTTAACAAGTCTCAGGTGCATGATTGGCTTAGAGATGGTCAAACATGGGTCCCAGTCCCAAATCGATCTCTTCAAAATCAGGTCGGCATGTCCCGGTCTCGGCCCAATTCCAACCATATGACCAATCTAGGCTTGTTAACCGGTCTCGGTCACATCAGGTTGGTCACAAATCCGGACCCTAGTCCAGCCCGGTTTTTTAAAAATATTTTTTACACAAAATGTTATATATGTTCTTATAATTACAATGTTTGAAACTTAAAATAAAAAATACACTTTAACTAATACATTTAAGTAAATAAAAACTTAAAAATCTTTTAAAAAAAACTTGAAAACTTAAAATAAATAAAAAACCTTGATTATGTTGTGATTTTTTTAAATCTATCATAATCTATAAAAGATATTAATTTTTTTAATTAGGCCTAAACATAACTGGTCCAAACCGGGATTTGAAATTTAATAAAAAAATGTAACCGCTCTCAAATTGTTGGGCCATGAGCAATGCCAACCGGTTTTGGGCTGGGAAGAGCCCAATTTGGTCATCTCTCGTCGAGTATACACTGTCTTTACCTGCAGATAGTTGGGATTGAATGATGTTTTCCACCCGATTAAAATCACCAGAAGATTCTTCGATTTTAAATTTTAATTAGGTTTCCAATAAATTCTTAATCAAAGTGATTTATCGTTTAAGCACATATATCATGAATTATTGTGGTACCTTAGTGTCTTTTAGATTTTAAATAGCTCGAAATAGATTTTCTTTGATAACTACTTCATATACTTTAAAATCCAGGAATATGGCTCAGTGTATTTGCTAATTGAACGTTAAATATTTTTTATTTTAAATTCAATAAATGTGTATCGGATTGATGTGTTTTATAATTGCTCGATAGCTACTCAATGTACATTATGTCAGTAATAATGTTGCGTGTATTAACCATAAGGGTTGTAACGTAGGGGCTGAGGTCTTGGGGATGTGGTGGATGTCTCATCCGTCTGAGTTCGATTCCAGACGTACACAACTGAGAAATTGCAGTAGCTTAATCTGAAAAGTTGAGAAACAGGGCAGGACAACTGAGAAATTGCAGATGGAGAGGGTGAGGTAGAGAATAAATTGAAAATGAGCTATTTTTTTTAACTTAAATAACTTGATGAGAGTCAAATAGTTTTGATAGTAATCATATATATCAATTTGATCCTATAAAGATTACACTGTACGCTCATCGATAACACGTCTGTCATTAATACCGAGAACAATGAACACAAAAGTGCAAGGTATCTCACCTTACAAAACATTGAAGTCAGCAAGAAACTATCGATGTCTGACGAAACTATCAATAGTGATAGACATAGGACTTTAAGGTGCGGCGGCGTCTTAAAAAGATCTGAAGAATCGAGAACCAAACGAGCGCCCATCAAAATCGTTGAAAAAATAAACACGCATGATTGCTCATGAACGACATTAAATATTTTACATTTATCAACAAAGATATTTGTGTAAATATTTAGAAGTTAAGCATATTTTTTGAAACATGTTAACATGGAAACATATTTTTCATGTTTTATATAATATTAAGGGGTTGTTTTGTTGGTTTTCTGTTAAGTCATATATGAAAAAAAAAAATTTATATGTATTAATTTGTCTGTGTAGACTGACAAGATTTTTGCTTGAATGTTTTTTCATATATTGAATGAGCGTTTTTTTTAATTGAAATGGTAAGTTTAGAAAAAAAATTGACTTTCTACATAAATTTTTTATCTAGAAACTTGTTGAATAAGTCATTTTTTATATATTAAACCACTATCAAAAAATTATGGGTTTTTTTTTTACCTCTTAATAGTTTCATTAAGAGACAATATATGAATCGTTAAGAGATGAATCTTGTTTGACAAAAGAAAAATCTGCTTCTTAATGGTTCTAAAATTCTCTGAATGATTTTGCATCATGGGCCTCCCTTGATCATTCAGTGCTCTGATTTCATTGTAAACAATTACCAAACAATTATATTTCATTTTACAATATATCATAGAGTTTTTTAATCATTATGACCACTTAATCATTCTGCACTAAACCATTCAACAACTACCAAACAACCCCTTAATCGGTCTATTTCGGGCTTTCATTGGTTGGGGCTTAACCAATCCCATGGTTCCTTAATAAGTTAGGTCTAATTTATAAAATCATAAATCATATATTATATAGTGTCTTACTCATTTGAGGGTTTAGATTTTGGTGAGAATGAGGAGCCGTTTGGTTCGCGGAATTCGAAGGAATTTGACGGAATTGGAATGATAAATTTCTTTGACCAAATTCCAATTTATTTGTTTGGTTCATTTCTTGAAATGGATGGAATCCTTCAAATTCCAATGAATTCCACAACTTAAGGAATTCATCATTCCTTAGCATAATGGAAGGAATTGAATTCCATCAACACCCACAACGACCATGTTATTACTGTTTGTGATGCCCCACCCCTAACCCCCCACCACCTCCAAACCACTATTGTCGCCCCCACCCACACCCTACCTCAACCCACCACTAACCACCATGCCATTACTATTGTCATCACACCCACCCACCCCCGGGCCCCGGTCACTCACTGCACATCCCTGCTACGACCATGCTACTACCGTTACTATCACGCCCTAACCCCCACCACCACACCATTATTGTCGCTATCATAGTTGCCATTCACCCCCACCCCACCCTACTCCACCCCACCACTAACCACCATGCCACTATTGTCGTCATTATACCCATCCACTCCCAGCCACCTGACCACCATCCCACCACTGTCATCGTCATAACTACCACCCATCTCCACTACCCCTCCGCCCCTAACCTAACCCCCACCCCTCACCATTATTGTCGCTTTCACAACCGTCATTCACTCGCAACCCACCCCCGAACCTAACCCTAACCCACCACTAAATACCATGCCACTATTGTTGTCATTATACCCACGCACTCCCAGCCCCAGCCACCCGACCACTATCATCGTTCCATCTACCACCCCGCCACCTACCCCACCCACCCCCACCCTACTCCAACCCACCACTAACCACCATCCTACCACTATAGTCTTCATTTGCCACCCACTGGCCCATCCCCAATGCCTCACCTCACCCCGCCTACCCCCCAACAACCCCGCCTATTGTGGGGCAGGGGCAGGAGTGGTGGGGGCGGGGTTGGGTAGGGGTTGGGGCAGGGTGATAGCTGTGATGACGACATTAGTGACATGGTGGTTGGTAGGGCGTGGGTGGGGCGATATGTGGGATGGTCCAAACAAAGACGATTGTTCCAATTCTATTGAGAGATTTCATTCCAATTCCCACCAACCAAACGCATGGTCAAATTCCATCAAATTCCATTCCAATTTCTTCAAAGTCAAATTCCTTTGATGGATTCCAATTTCATCAAATTCCATTATATGAACCAAACACCCCCTGAGAGTTAAAGTGAGAATCTCAATAAATGATCTCTATCATTTGATGTATATTAGAATGAGATGCCTCTGATCAATTCTCGTATCAAACGCGATTCATAGGTATGTTTGATATTAAAGGTTATCAAATGTTCAAATCCATTCTTACACTTTTTACTTTAACTCTCGTTTTCATACGATGTCATCCGTGAGATTAGTCCTAAGTCGGTAATTTAAAATAACTAATGAGATAATTAGCATTATTTATTAATTATTACACAACAAATTAATGCATCTTTAAAATGTGCATCTCATCTTAATGTGCATACAAGGCTGGAGATCCCTTATCACGTTTCTCATCTTCAACCCCATTCTCGTCAGAACCCAACGCTACAATAATAAGATCAGTCATTTTGAATTAACACATATTCTAAGATAAAACTAAAACTTGAAGACGAAAATTGGCGAAAAGACGTTCAAGTTTTTTTATATATATTCATTTCTCGAAATGATATGTTTCCACCAAGATATTTATACGTATCATGTAAACACATTTTATATCATTAAAATAAACCCAAATTGTATTTAATTATTTTTAAAAATATTTTTGTATATGTATTTTGGTTTTTTGTTTTATATAATCCAATTAAATTGAAAGTTGTGTGATAGCTTTTTGATTACGACATTAAAAGGATGTTGTTATTCATCCAATTTAAATTTATGAAAAAAGAGAATATTTTGTATTTATTTGTTTCAGAAAGGAATATTTGAATACTTTAACGAAAGCAATTGAACAATAAATAAAAAAACAAAAAAATTATTAATTGTATATTTTCCATTTTGAACCTCTAATCATTTTAATTGACAGGTTAGTCCCTATAGTTACACGTGGACATCCACATAAATGGACGCATTGACATGTCATTATCATATGAAGTAACACACTCTCATTATTACATGTCATATGTTTTATTTTAAATTTTCATCTTGTTTTTTTTTAAGAGGAGCTAAAGTTTGAAGTTTTACTTATTTTTTAATTGATGAGAGTTGGTGTTAAAGTTTGAAATTTAAATCAATAAAAATATTTGTTTTTATAAAATGATAAATGTTTTTGTTATTTAAATTGTCTATTATACCCACCGGGTATTTATACATCAATTATTTATACCAAAAGTCAGAAGGACCCAAATGTTACTTATTTTATATTGAAATAGAATCATCATTTTTATACAAAAATATAGCGATCTATCATAACAATACACATCGGATGATAATATCACATCATCATTAGTTATTTTAACGGTAGAATGAGAAATAACAAAACTATTTACAAAATTGAACTGTTGACGTTTTTACATAAATTATAAAATAATAGAAAAAAATCAAGTTTCACTCAACTTTTTGTTTGATATACAAAAAATTTCATCGAATCAACTGATCACTGTTTTGTTGGTTGCTCTCAGGCAAAGGCCCTTTAGGAATGCATCTTCAATTACTGGAATTGCAGTTCCATTATGCCAGTCTCGGCTTCCGATATGATTAATTTCAACAGCATTAATCAAGTTCCAGGTGCTTTTTAAATCTTTTGGCAAGCAGTAATATGGACAAGGATCTTTTTCCTGTAGAGGAACAAAAACTCTCGTATTTTCAATGGTGCAGTTCTTACCACTAATCTCTTTGGGTGATATTCTTTCAAGGTCCTTTGGTCGGGTCTCGTCTAGATGACCCTCTTTTCCAATTCCGTGAAATACTTGGAAAAATTATCCGACCACTGCTACTTTTTGATTTAGTTTGTTTTTTTTGGTGTTTTGTTATGTTTCCTTGTTCGTGGTTGTTGTTAGGTCAATTTTGTTAGCTTCGACTTTTCAACAGTCTTGGTTGTCTGAGGATCCGCCCCTTGCATATTCATTTCTTTTATTTGTCTTGTATCTGTATCCTTTTAATACATGTCTTTCAAAAAAAAAAAAAAAAACTTTCAATTTATTAAACAACACAATGAAATTATTTAATTGTTAGTTAAGATAAATAAATAAGATGTAGAAATACGGTAAACCAAAACATGTGTATTTAAACTATAGTACATCTAAAAATGCTACCGTAATTATTTTGATTATAAACAAATATAAAATGGTATGTTGAATCTAGGTTTTTTGTCTTAACAAAAAAAGTCATATAAATGTCCACATAAATAAAGAAAGGAGGACTGTAATGACATATAATTAAGCTACAAACAAATAATCATAAATAAGTTATCTATATCATCAAGTCTGTTAAATTTTATGGATTGAGTTTCATGAGAAGAAAAATTATAGTGAGAAACGTAAGAGTAGATATCCATAATTGGATTAATCATAATTGAATGTCAACATAACGAGGTGCACCGAGATGCACCAGATCAATTTTCTTGTAAATCACAATTCATGATTGAGCATGAGATTAAAAGTGATCAATGATTAAGATCTCTTCTTACAATTCTCTTCTCACAGCTATTAGATGTCTTAAATTTATTACAGTTGTGTTTACAGGGAAGAGTCCGAACGAGGACATGGGCAAAAAACAAGAACACCATAAAACGTGCTGTAAAAATATGAACGATAAATTAAAGAGAGCAAAATGTTTGTTTCACTCCAACTTTTGTTGCATTTCACGATTTTCGATTAAAAAATAGGAGAGGGCAGGGAAGTTTGTTGTTCCAATAAAAAGATGGTTATAACCACCATGTTAATTAAATCTGTTGAATAGTCTCATCTTGCAGTTAAAATTTATGATCACATTTTCGTATTTTAATTATGTTTTCGTTTTGACAGATCTAAAATGAGAAATCAACCCAATAACCATTTCCCTCATTCAAATTGGTTTTATAACCATTTATATCCCGATTTGACCCAAGTGCCACTACTTCGGCATCATCCATTGCAGACCAAACTAAAAGACAAAAAATGTCAAATTCAATCAGTTTACCGTCGCAATTGCATGTCTGGTCGTCACAATTGCATATATGTGTTGAACTTGAATCTTTTTGCATATCTAGTAGTAGTCCATATTGTTACGAACCTGAATATTATCAAAATAACGACATTTGGGTTAATCCAGAGAAAAATGGTTAAAAAACAATTTAGATGATAGTAATTGTCATTTAGATCAATTACTGATCTAAAATTCGATTGAATATTGTGGAGAGTACATGTTTCTAAGAATCCAATAAATTTGGTCTTTGTGGTTTGTCTAATATAACACTTTTTATCCTTCAAGTTTTAAAATTATAAAATGGTTATCATAATTTATAAAAACAGTCAAATTTGTTCTTTTCCTTTAACAGTCGTTAATGAGCTGTTTTTTCATCTTTTTATCAGTATCTTTTTGTCAGTTACCTAATAAAAAAACCCAAGAAACAAATCAATCATAAAATCGATTTTAATAGGTTAAAAGATAAATTTTTTTGATAAGAAGACAAAAATGCCCCTCATTTAACAAATTCTTTTAACGGTCGTTGGAGAAATAGACTAGAAAATCGAAAGCTTTTACAAACCATGATGACCATCATGTAATTTTAAAACTGAAGGGACGGATTTTTTAATTTTAACAAACCACATGGACTAAATTTGTTGTTTACTCTAAAATATTTATTAAAAATGAAATGATTAAAGAGTAAACAATCAGCAATCACTGACAATATGAGGGGGTGTTTATGAAAATATGCTTTACCAAGTTGAAATCAACCAGACTAATGATGACCCTTCCTATCTCGACGCTGTCTTTTGTCTTTCATATCTCACACCAGTCCATTTCGCCTCTTCCCCCTCAGATCCAGGTGAGTTTATCACTCGGTATCACTTGCTCTCTTGTCTTTCCGTTCTAGTTTTTGTGTTCTTCATTCTTCTTCAACTATCTGACTCATGGGTTTCGCTTCTTATGTTATTAATTAGACTAGTTATTGATCATCCCGTTTGGCCCACTGGACAATATCCTCTTGAATGTCTTTCTTGAAGTTACTCAGTTATTTTATGTAGCAAAATTCCAATCTGGAGGTTTCTTGGTGGTCGTTTCTTTTGAAGAAATTGGAATCTTGTTTGGAGTTCAGATTACTTGGCTGAGACAATAGATTGATGTATTTTGGGTGATTAGTGTTCTTGCATTTCTTGGTCTGACACTTTTCACTTTTGGTTCAGTAGATTTAAGATTTGGGTTTCATTCTTCATTAGTTGCTTTTACTGTAGGATGAACTGATGATTATAGTGCTCACTACCTGTTTGTTTAAAGTCTTCTTTAGTTTCTGCACTTCGTGTTTGTCATTTAATGAAGGATAAAGTGAATCTTATTGATCTTATTCTGTATATATGAAGTGTTTCTTAACCAAATACTTGGAAAAAGAAAAAAAATTGGTGATTTCAAATGGTGGGTGTGACCATTTATCCCATGTAATTTATAAAATCTCTGGTTTTCAGGGTTCTGTATACTTCACTTTCTTCCAAGATTGATTTAATGGTATATCCAATAGTGTTATAGAGGGTTATATATTTGGCTATCAAAGGACGATATAATGGAAGAAATACAGTCCCAATCTGATAACTACAGATCTTCATCATCTTCAGCTAGCAGTCCTGCTAGTAGAGTTCCATCTAGCAATTTTTTCTACTTAAGAAAACCAGGTGCTTTAAGACAGCCAATTTCATTCGAGGATTCACCTGATTGGGAGGATACAGATGTGGAGGTTAGGGTGGAAGAGGGTGGGGGGGACTCCATTAACACCGCCACTGCCCCGGTTTCACCGTCTCTTTCTAAGCTTAATAGTGGCTCCCTGCCATCCCCACCATTGCCGGAGGGTGCAATTGTAGCAAGAAAGATTGCAGGGGCTACCATTGTGTGGAAGGATTTGACAGTTACTATAAAGGGTAAACGGAAGTATTCCGATCGGGTCATAAAAAGTTCAAACGGCTACGCTTTACCTGGAACGATGACTGTAATCATGGGCCCTGGAAAGTCAGGGAAATCAACACTATTGAGGTCCCTTGCAGGTATGTAGCATGTGTTTGATTTCTATTTCTAGTACAATGAAGAACATTTAATCGTTAATTTTAGATTTATTGAATTTTAAGAGTTTTTTTTTCTATTTTAGGAAGATTAGATGATTCAGCCAAAATATATGGCGAAGTATTCGTCAATGGAGCAAAGTCAAACTTGCAATACGGATCCTATGTAAGTTTTCAAGATTTCTTTATTTGAATGATCCTGTGCTTCTTAGACATCTTGGTCAATTTTGTTGGGATATGCATCATGTCTTACCCTTTAGTTGGCAATTTAACATTTTCCTTTTGTGGGAAGGATGATAATAGAAGGGTTATTTAGCTAAATGACCTTTTGACTTCCATGACCTTTTGACAACTTTTGAGAATGCCTCTGCCTAATAAAAGAATGCCTAAAAAATATCAGAAGGTTTTTTTAGCTAATAACCCAGGATAGAACACGGGACATATAAAATGGTGTAAACTAATGGTATTCTTTTGCCATTTATAGGGATTTGTCGAGAGAAAAGACACACTTATCGGATCATTGACTGTGCGTGAGTTTCTTTACTACTCGGCACTTCTTCAGCTTCCTGGTTTCTTTTATCAGAAGAAGAGTGTCGTTGAGGATGCTATCCTTGCCATGTCGTTGGGTGATTATGCGAATAAACTCATAGGTGGCCACTGTTATATGAAGGGACTTCCTAGTGGTGAGAGAAGGCGTGTCAGCATTGCGAGAGAGCTTGTGATGAGGCCACAAGTCTTATTTATAGACGAGCCTCTGTACCAACTCGATAGGTCAAATTCTTCATCTTTTTGCCCGACTAAATCTCTCTTACTCCATCCCAAAACAAATTTTCACAATGAAAAAGGCACACAGTTTTATAAGAAATGTGTAATTATTACACCTTTTAATTTACCAAATGACAATTTTATCCTTAATAATAAAGGGAGTAATTCATTTATCTATCTCGTAATTAAGGGCAGACTTGGAAAGTAGGCACTTAATTTTGAAAGTGGACACTATTTTTGGACTGTTTAGTACCTTCTTGTGGGATAACAATCATCCATTTTCAGTGTTTCTGCACTACTGATGATGGTGACGTTGAAGAAGCTTGCGAGCACAGGTTGCACCCTAATTTTCACCATTTATCAGAGTAGCACAGAAGTGTTTGGCCTCTATGACCGAATTTGTCTTCTTTCAAATGGGAACACACTGTTTTTTGGAGAGACACTGGCTTGTTTGCAGGTAACATGCTTAGTTTTATAAGTTTCTTATGATTAGCTTGATTTATTAAGCATTTACACCACGATCTTTATCTCATCTTGTTAAGAAGATGTTCCATAACAATAAAACAATCAATGCAGTCATAACTTTAAAATAGTTATTCATTTTGTTCTTGGTCTGTGTAGTTACTGAATATGATCATGCTTATAATCATGTAGCACTTCTCAAATGCTGGATTTCCTTGCCCAATTATGCAAAGTCCTTCTGATCATTTTCTTCGTGCCATAAACACGGACTTTGACCGAATTATTGCGATGTGCAAAACCTGGCAGGTAATAGCTTCTGTTTAACTTCTTACCATATTTGCTGCTGTCAATGTTGTTTATTTTGTTAAATATGTAAATTTACCAATTATGTACCTAACGGAAACTTCATTTAAGAACCGTAAATATTTTGAGAACCGTGAGAACCAAGTATTCATGATAAATATACTTAAATGTTCATGAATATTATTGATCATGAATATCATGCATTTTCATTATTCATTATATTCATAGTGAGTAATTGGTTCTCAAATGAACCTGGCCCTATGTACATATTACTGTTCTGCCGTTATAGGCCTTTCATCTTACGAGCAGTATTTCTTGAATTAACTTTGACAGGACGACCATGGGGATTTTTCATCAGTTAATATGGATACTGCTGTAGCGATCCGCACCCTTGAAGAAACATATAGATCTTCAGCTGATGCAGCAGCGGTCGAGACTATGATTCTCAGGCTAACCGAAAGGGTAAAACAATTACAATTTTAATGTTCTTTAAGATGATACCATTAATTTATATATATGTTTCAAGATCAAAGATTCAAAGCACACATAAGCATAATTATACTTTTATTGATATTGTTTAGTCTTATCTAGCTTTCCAAGTTTAACACATCTGTTTTCCTCCCCTTCACACACTTTTCACAAACCGGGGGTAGTAACTGAAACAACCACTTTACTCTTTAGGGTAGAAAAACATTGGGCTTGTTTGGTTTGGTTTATAAACATAATTTTGGGTGTTAAAAGAACATATCTTTGTCGAAATTATGGCAACAGGAAGGTCCGTCTCTCAAAAGCAAGGGGAAGGCAAGTAGTGCTACAAGGATAGCAGTCTTGACTTGGAGATCGTTGTTGATTATGTCAAGGGAGTGGAAATATTACTGGCTTCGGTTAATTCTTTGCATGCTTCTTGCACTATGTGTTGGCACTGCCTTTTCCGGATTAGGCCATTCGTTGTCTTCTGTTGGGGTGAGCTGCAAAAGTTTTAAATTTTTGTTAACCCAATTATCGGCTCTTTTCCTGAACTATAAAATCCTTAAACTTGTCATCTAAGCAAAAGAATGCATATTGATTTTGCAGACAAGAGTTGCAGCAATCTTTGTGTTTGTATCTTTTGCTTCACTCCTAAGCATTGTTGGGGTACCTGCACAACTGAAGGAGGTCAAGGTAATTTTGTCTCCTTACTCCTCGGGGTAGAGGTAAGGTCTGCCTACATTTTACCTCTCGCGACCCTACTTCTTGTGGGATTTAAACTGATTGGACAAAAATGCTTTTTTTTCCATCCTACCAAAATAAATAAGGAGACATGACAAGATTGGTAAATTACTAAACTACCCATGTCAAATTAAAACTCTTAAATCCTTCCATATTTCTTTTGCCCATCTTTCCAATCCCATCTGGTCTGCTTACCAAATGCACTTGTATACTTCCAAGTGGGATATACTCGGTAGAGGGTATGTTTGCCTACATTCCACCCCCTAGAGGCCTAGACCCTATTTCTGAGTGGGATATATTGTTTTTGTTTGATTTGGTTTGGTTTTAATGTTCGTTTTAATGCAGGTCTATGCTTGTGAAGATTCAAATCGACATTCGGGGGGAGTAGTTTTTTTATTGGGACAACTCTTTGCGAGTTTTCCGTTCTTATTTCTAATCTCCATTTCGTCGAGTTTGGTTTTCTACTTCCTTGTGGGGCTTCGAAACGATTTCAGCTTTATGATGTATTTTGTGCTCAATTTCTTCATGTGCCTTTTGGTTAATGAAGGGTTGGTGCTTGTTGTTGCCACCATTTTGCAAGATATGTTCTGGAGTATCTCAACACTTGTCTTCATTCATGTGAGTTTTCTAAATTACTTGATGAAGACATGAAGTTATTTATGTCAAATGTCTAAAATACCCCTCAATGCGAGACCAGATAGGAGTCTTTTTTGGATCAAAATCAATAGAATGACATAGGTGACTTCCACTTGAAGATTAGCCAAAATAAGGGGAAGTCGTGATTTTTCTTGAAATTCCAAAGAGAAATCATTGCAATTATCGGGGATTTTCAACAACACCAGTTGTAAAAGATTTATCGAATTAAAGATGAAACAACTTGGAGAAGTATTGAATTTATAATCCATGTGAAAATGCTGTCTTACAGGTGGCCATGATGCTTTCTGCTGGCTATTTCCGAATTCGCAGTGCTTTGCCTGGACCAGTATGGATGTATCCTGTATCCTACATTGCTTTCCACACTTACTCAATCCAGGCAAGTTTATTGATAGAAAATTTCGGTCTTTTGAGGTCAAATTCACAAAATTTCAAGTTAATATTGATAAGAATTCCTTGGAAGTCACTACTGTGGTACGCATTTTGCTTTGAAATGATCTTTTGCACGACATTGTTAAAAAATATCTCCGCTAAGTGAGGGGCATTTTTGTCTTTTTACTTGATATGAATTGGGTGTGATGAATCTCGATAAGAATTTTTGGAAGTCACCACCGTGGTATGCAATCTGCGTTGAAAATGATTCTTTGCACTAACATTGTTAGCAAGATATCTCCGTTAAGCGAGGGTCATTTTTGTCCTTTTTTACTTGATATGAATTGGGTGTGATGAATCTTGATAAGAGTTCTTTGAAAGTCACCACCGTGATATGCATTCTAAATGATCTTTTGGCCTAACATTGTTAAAAAAAATATCTCCGTTAAGAGGGGTGTTTTTGTCTTTTTTACCCAATTGTGAAATGAATGTCGGTTGTAGGGTCTGTTGGAGAATGAGTACGACGGAACATCATTTGCGGTGGGGCAGGTGAGGACGATATCAGGGTATCAAGCGCTACATAACGTATATGATGTTTCAGCTGATGATGATTCGAAATGGAGGAATCTAGTGATCCTTTGTGTGATGGCTGTCGGGTATCGGGTGGTTGTGTTTCTATTACTACATTTTCGTGTGAAGAAGTCGTCGTCTCTATTTAGATTTGTGTGTTGTAAACTGAAGATGAATGATAGAAGATGAATGAATATATATATATATATATATAGATTTATGTATGTATGTATGTATGTACTACTATCTTGCCCTTTTGGGCTGCTGTTGAGAGTGTATGGGCTTCCTAATGTATCTTGGTTACTCCATTTTTGTTCAGGAAATTGCAGGAATTATTTCATTGATTTCTTACCCCCTCCCCTTCTCATACTTTGGGTATTTAAAGCATCAACAATGGTTGCTTTTTTTGAGGTTTCCGATTTTACCATTTAACTTGACTTGCAATGGGGTTTCATCTTCTCCTCTTCGCTTGATAGGGACATGGTTGTTGCTGTGATTCGATCACCGGAGATGGTTGTTGCCGGTGATTTGGTACCTGTGTCAATATATACACATATATATATATATATATATACATCTATGGGAAGGGTTCAAACGAGAACCCCTGTGATTTACGAGAACGTAAGAACAACCCAATAACCTCATATTGTGATAAAAAATAAAATTAAAAGATTTTTAAAATTAAAATTTAAATTTAAAAAGATTCAAAAAAATTTAAAATTAAAAGGGTAATAATGGAAATGATATCATCAAATCTTTTAAACTTGATCATTATCTTTTAAACACTAATTATTATCATTATCTAGTAAAACGGTTACGAAATAGGTTAGGATTATACTAGGTGTGATAATCATGTGATATAGGTGTGATAATCATGTGATATAGGTTTGATAATCATGTGATAGGGGTGTGATAATCACCATTATACATCACTTGGGTTATCGTTTTTAAAATTTTGGTGTAATCATGTGATAGGGGTGTGATAATCATGTGATAGGAGTTTGATAATCACCATTATACATCACTTGGGTTAACGTTTTGGTTGATAAGTTAAAATTTTGGTGTCATCATGTGATTTGGGTGTGATAATCACTGTTATACATCACTTGGGTTATCGTTTTGGTTGACAAGTTAAATTTTTGGTGTAATCATATAATATGGGTGTGATAATCATATGATATGA
>NC_037537.1:23799403-23807325 GCF_001531365.2 Cynara cardunculus var. scolymus
AGTTAATTTATTAATTAAAAAAGTTTGAGGTTATTGGGTTGTTCTCGCATTCTCGTAAATCACAGGGGTTCTCGTTTGAACCTCCACCATATATATATATATATAGAGTTGAGATTACTTAATAAAATTAACACTAATCTCTTAGTTAACAAAAGAAGGGGACCTTGTATATAACTAAATATTTGGCAGTCAACATGAGTCATGGATATTTTTTTTTAAGAATATAATATTTATATATGACAAATGCAACAAATAAACTCACACACCCTCCTCACCTATGATGATGTTTGAACCCCTAACCTCCTAAAAAGCCAAGGGTTACGATACCGCTAGGTCAAAGGCCCTTTGATGAACAAGGATATTGTTTATGTGTGAACAGGGATATAGTAATAAAATGTTATCTGGAGTTGAATTAGGGAAGAAAATCGATTACCTGATTACGATATCATGATTGAATGAACAATATCTGGTGGAGAATGTTGCACTTATGAACACCATAAGAGAGTAATATTCACTTATGAACAATATTTGGTCCATTTAAGTTAACGAAGTTAACACTAATGTTTTGGTTAACAAAAGAATGTGCTCCTATATATAGTTGGGTTCCGGTGAGAAACGTAAGAAAAAATACTCACCCATTGGATGTATATTAGGAAGAGATGCACCGAGATGCACCAGATCAATCCCCGTATCGAACGTGATTCATAAGTGAGTTTGAGATTAAAAGTGATCAAAGGTCTAGATGCCTTCTTAAGCTTCTCATCTTAACTCTCCTTCTCACACAATCTTTAGCTTATATCACTCATGAATCGCGTTTGATACAATGATTGATCCGGTGCATCTCGGTGCACCTCATTAGTATTAACATTCAATTAGGATTGATTCAAAGTGTGAAGATCTTTTATTACGCTTTTCATCGGAACTCAACCTTTTACGTAACAAGTCCCTTAAGTTTGATAGTTTTTTAAAAACAAGAAAATTAAGAAAACAAGTAAAATGACTAAAATACCCCTCATTAAATTGGATTTAACAAAAAAAAGTTAACGATTGGTAGAAGGAGGGACGGAATCCATTAGGAATCAACAAACATGCGGAACAAATCTGTTAAAATAAAGTTGATGGACGAAAACCGTTGAAAATGATAAATATTAGGGGGCCAAAAGTGAACTCTACTCTAATAATTATCAATTTTAAATATAATTTTTTGTTTTTGAACGTTATTTTAGTGTGTGGTTGAAGTTGATATCTTTTTAATGTTAATGGATCCATAAATTGGGTATTTTTTAAGTAAAAATTGGAGATGATCTTATAAAAAAGAAAATAAAAGTTGTTGAAAATCATATGGGACCTAAAAAAAATAATGTAGTTTTTTATAAATTCTTTCTTTTTTGTTGACGTGACATTATATGACGATAAAAATCTTTTTAAGGTTTTTTAAAGTCACTGTAGATATTCTAATGTTTATAGAGTAAGATTAAATGAACAATTACTCATTAATTTTCTTACCACATAAATCAACATAAAAAATTACTTTTTATATTTTCAATACATAATTTGATCTGATTTTAATATCAATAAATAATAATGTTTATGTTGATATTAGCTTTTGTTATCTTTGGATTTGACCGTTTCTAATATTGGTTTAGTCTTTGATCAAATCCCATCATACAAAAATATTTAATTTTTGATTTATTTTCTTGGGTTTTTGACCTTTTCTCGTTGGAAGAATCAAGGTTTTATGGTGGTGACGTTTTTCATTCGATCTAGACATCTAAGATATTTGTCTTTGGTCAGGGACATATCCAATTTTTTTTAAATGGTGGTACTATTTGACTAAAAAAACAATTATAAGAAATAAACATAAATGGTATGGTTTTAATTGGAAAAAAGGATTTGTCTCAATCAATGATATCTTTTTGAATTAATCATGTCTTGGAGCATGTATTTGTATAAACGTTGGTTAAATATGTTTCATGCCTTTTGATGACTTTTATTTTATAGTCAAGGGAATTGTTGAGCAATTGACTCAGTTTTGACTTGAATGAGTCTTGTGGACATTTGTCCTGTTTAATTTGCTCTATGTTGAGATTTTGGAATTATATGCAGTTATGTCATAATTATAATATAATACACGTTTTGAGTGCGTGAGTCATTCGGCTGGAGTCATGTAATTTTTATGGCTAGAATGCAATGGATCCATAGGCATAAAAGTCGATTTTGCTTGGGGATGTCAACCTCATATTGTAACTTGAAATAGGCATTGGGTCTTCATAGACAATAAGGTGCGAGCTCTTAGAATTGGGCACCGATCATCGATCAATATAATGTAAGTTTTAGTGTACTGTAGCTAGGAATGGGGTCTTCGTAAACATTAAGGTGTGGACTTTTGAAATCAGGCACCGACTATTGATCAATATAATGTTACTTAAAGTGAACAAGTTTATTACTTCATTTGACTAGAAACTGGATTTGGTTGATGTCAATGGTACCTATAAGTTATGCTCCTATAACATTAGCTTGTGGCTTACTTATGTGTTTGTCACAACAAATGGTAAATCTTAACTTAGACTTTATATAAGGCTTGACTTTCATTTTTTTGATGTTGAATTTAGATTTGATATTCAAGATAATTCAAGTATTGATTAATAGAAAATAAATTTACCCTTTAATTGTTATATTAATGAAAATTTTAAATTAGTCGTCTTTCCAAATTTGAGGGTGTTACATTAAAAGTCCATCACCAATTATCCATCCTTTTCGCTTGATTATCCATTTATCCCGCAAATGTGGGAATTAGTTTGGTAAACACACAGTTGCGTGGGAGAAGAGGTAAATGGAGTACTTTGATGCCATCTTGAATTATTCAGTTGTCAACGTGAAGAAAACGAATAACGTCAATGACAAAGACCATATAATTACAATCATGTTACAAAAATCCAATCAACATGCTTCTTTCACATATCATCTATAGTATTTTTAAAACAGAGGATTTAGATTAAAAACTCTAAAACATATTACAGCCGACTCCAACAAATTATCTACTTTTATAACATCTCAGATCCATCGTACCAGATGTTGTTCGCTTTTCATAATCGGACTCACGATTTTAAAATACGTCTGATATAAAAAGTATCAAGTCTTTTACAAGACAACATTAATTCATCTCCTCAACTGATGCAAGATTTTACAATTTTAATTTTTTTAATGTTAATGTTAATTATAATTATATTATTAATTATTTTATAATTTAATTATTTTGATACACTTTTAAAAAGAGTAATTCGGACCCTATATGAAAGTATGACAAAAACCCCCAAATCGAGATTCAATTTTGAACAAAATTAGAAGCCCTAGAAACTCCCATGTCTTCTTTTGTCCTTGGATATAAAATTGCAAATTCCCAAAACGAGTTGGTTGACCCACTTTTCCAACGACTTGTTGGTAGAACCCGTGTGCGCGCCAATCATCTCGAGGCTGTTGATGGTCGAAGCTTGCGACCTGCACAATCTTTTCTCTAAGTTATCATCTTTGCAACTGTAAATCTCTCATGCAATTGGGTTGTTTTGATTTGATTTGATTTCTGAATTTATCAAGAATTAAGCCCCAAATTTTAACACAATGGCGACGGCCATGGCTTCATCGCTGTTGAACGGTGAGAGAGCTGTGGTTTTGCTGTTCGTTTCCAGCATTGAATACTCTACACCCATATCCCTTATCTATGAATCCATGTCTTTCTGTCTTCTCGCTGTTTTCGCCCTATTCGTCGAGATCTCAGTCGAATCGTACGGCTCCGACTTCCCTTTTAAGACCAGGTACTGGATTGATCCCATTACTTCACTAATTGTATTCAATTGGTTTGTTAGGGTTTATCAGTGGTCATGATCTTGATGGTGGTTCGGTTTGATTAGGGTTTATGTGCGGTTTATTTCTCATGAATCGAATGGCCATTTGATCGACAGATGAATTAGATGCTTGTTATGTTGTTGCGTTTTTCTCTGACATTAATCATGAATGATCTTCTCAATTGGAAAACCTCAAAGGAATTACCCTCAAAATTTGAAATTGCTAGAAGTTCAATATTTTAAACTGCTGGAGAAGAATGTTGCAATAGAGCTCATACTAATTTTGCATTTAGAAAGACCTAGTTTTGCCATTGAGAAGCTAGATGATCATGGGAGGAAATATGAAATGATCCAGCACTCCTTTTTAACAGGGGAGGAAATATTTTATCTTGGCTTAAGAAGAACAAACGATTTTGTAATACTTATTATGATGGAATTCAGATTGCTTGGTTTATTTGATGCTTACTTAGCTGAATGTTCCTATTTTTTGTAAATTTTATTTCGGATTTATCATATTAGGCCAGGTGCTTCCTCAGGGATTCTGTTGGGGGCCGTTACCCTTCCTGGTCTTGCAGTTTCGAAGCTTATACAGTTATCGAGAGCTTTGTCAGAGCATGAAGTAGGGGTTGAAGGTACATAGTTTCTAAATGAAATCCTCTCTTTTACTTGTTGGAGTCAATACCCACATACACACAGTACAATCGTAGGGAATGAAAAAACCAAACAAAATATTTACTTGGTAGAACAAAATGCTTGCATACACGAGGTTGCTAAGCATTTATTATTGTTTATTGAATGACGTAATATAATTATATAACTTATTGAAATAAAGCCTTTTTAAAGCTTGGAATTCGAACAAGTATCTAATATAAGATAAATCGTCTTCCCAACTGCCATAACCCAAATAGTCGAATCCAAAGTTGTATCCAGAAAATATTTTTCTGGTTTTAGCTAGAATTAGGCTCCATATTTCATATCCAACATTGCTCACTTTTCTTTCGTGACAACTTATCATTTTTAGAAAACCTTTGTCTTACCTTCATTAAAAAACATGCAATGTATGACTTGATCTTGCTGCTGGTATTTTGCTCTTCATGTAAGCAACTGGAATGAATTCATTATGTTAAAAAAAGATCATATCTAATATCAGTGGTTCACTGGTTCAAATTAGTCACTTCTGTTACCTGACCCTCTTTGCTTTGACATATCTCCTTTTGCAGAGGTTGAATTTACACGGTTGCAATATTGGGCCACTTCTACCGGTTGCCTCTGTGTGCTTGTTTTTCTTTGCTTCATTTGTTGCCATGAATCCAACAAGACCAAGTCGGTGTCTTTTCATAGCCATTGGCACACAAAGTTCAATATTAGTTGCATAGCCTTGTTCGCTGCAATGTGCTACCTATCATTTGCTGCAAAATCATCTAGTGGTGGGTTTGTGGACTAAGTTTACTCTCACGATTCCAGCTTTTGTAAATTGGATGCAATGAGTAAATATGGATCATGTCTTTTTATTTCTTGAGTTGAATGAGAAGTTGCTAAAACTGAGGCTTGTATCATGATTGATCTTGCAGGATGGTACTTGGCATTGACTTTGTTGTGGATTGTCTGTCATGGATTGGCAGCCGTGAAATTTATTCAGCATGTGCTTCACACTTTTCCAGCATGTGCTTCATTCGGTATGTCCTTCAGGTTTCTTTTTCTTTTTGCTCGTAAGACTTATCTGCCATGGATGATTTTTCTATAACTTGCCTTTTTTCCATGTGTTTTTATACCTTCTGATTCCATCCAGTAACTAAGGCAATGCATGTCTTTGACTTTGTTATATATGTTGTTTCTGTTTTAGGGGAGGCACTTTTGGTCACAGCTGGATTTGTTGTTTATTTTGGAGACATGTTTGCATTTACATTAGCAAAGGTTACTACTTACTTCACTTTTCTTTGTCAATTTTGTATACACTCTCAGTGTGAAAAAGTTCCATGTGTGGCTCGTAGATCAAGATAGGATCCCATGATTGCTATCTGATGATGCGTATCCATGAAATTGATTATTTGTTGGGATTATGAGACACTTGTTATCAATTAAGAGCCATATGTGAGAAAACTTATTTACATTGATGGTGGAAAGAAAAAAAATCTATTTTTTTCCTTTTCTAAAATGCCTATTCATTACTGCGACCACCTTTTCTATTGGTGACATGCTATGATATATATTATAACACCAAAATTTGTCTGAACAGATTAGCAAGCACCTCATATCAAACGGGTTAAATTCTATTGCATATGGGGTGGAAAGGAGCGAGATAAGCACTATTATTCAGGTACGCTTGTTAAGTTGTGTAGTGAAATTTAAAAGCACTTATGCTAATGCACTAAGACAAGAAGCAGAGTGATTGAATATCACACGAAAAATGCTGTAGATATTGTACTTGTTTTTGAGTTCAATATCGTGTGATGTATTCTTAGGATTAATAATTAAATACTTGACAACTTTCACTTTTTAAAAACAATTACGTTAATAACCCCCCTCCCCGTTTTCCTTTTTTCTGTGTTTGCATATATGATATTACGTTCCTTCTTCCATGGCTTAGTCTATAAATGTTTCTTCTTCCATGCAGGGAATGCTTTTAGGCCTCCTTCTCTCTCCAATGTTGTTCAAATCCATCCTTCGCAAATGGGAATTTTATATGAGCTCAACAAACTCTGAAGTCAGAGGACATCGTGAGCGTGGACAATCTATAATATTTTATGGGTCTCTAACATTTATCTTATTGGTGATTGTTCCATTGTGGATGCAGTATGTCCAAGATTTTCCTGTTCATCCCTTTCTATGGTATTTCTTGGCTTTGTGGCTTAATTTTACAATGAACTACTTTTATCTTGACCCTTGTATACGTTTCATCTGATACAAGAGCAGACGGTATCATTAGAGAGTTGATAGTTGGTTAATCACATACCTAATGATAACTATTTCCTCTTTGTCAGGGTGTTCAAGTTTGTCGTCTCTGAACCACACAAACGGCTTTCCCTGTGTGTATACTGGGTGGCTGTTATATCTGTATCGGTACTGCGGTTTTACAAAATCTCCAAGAACAGTAAGATTGAGCGAATTCTTCTTCGGAAATACTACCATCTGGTGGCAGTTTTAATGTTTGTGCCTGCACTCGTCTTTCAGGTGATATGGGCTTCCAAGTTTTCTATCTGTTGACTGTACCTTGTTCGTTTGTGTTTTTAGCTAACACAGGCAAAATTTCTTTTCTGTCTGTTTTCAGCCATTGTTTCTCAATTTGGCTTTCGGTGCAGCCTTGGGGGTTTTCTTATTGCTGGAAATTATTCGAGTAAATTCCTCTTGAAACTTGCTTTTGATGTTCTTGATTGTTTATTGTAATTTAATTATCAATATGGGTTAAAAACCAGCTTCTTGTGATTCGAGGTCTAGAGTTCTACAAAAAGAATCACGCACGATCTTACAAAATGTTTTAAGCACTAGTGAGGGTAGTCAGGAAAGTAAACTGAAGAGAATATGCAAGGAATACTACAAGTTCTTTAGGTTGTTGCAGAAGCATGTGAACACCTAGAAAACATAATAAGATGATCCTGATGAATAGCTTCAATTTGAGTTATAATATCATGTTGTTAAAGCTGGTTTTGTTGTCTAGATAACAATATTGTTTTAGGCAGGTATGGAGAATTTGGCCTCTGGGACCCCTTGTACATCAGTTTATGAATGCCTTCACTGATCATCGTGACTCTGATCTTCTTATAGTCAGGTGTTTATGTTCGTCTTTTACGTCACAAAACATATAGTTTAATATTAGCAAGGAGCATTTGCTTAAAATTTGTTCATCTCTCATTATGCAGCCATTTCTCACTCCTTTTGGGATGTGCCTTGCCTATCTGGATGTCATCTGGATTCAATGACCGGCCTCTAGCTCCTTTTGCCGGAATTCTGAGCCTTGGGATTGGAGATACCATGGTGAGTATGCTAGTTCCCAATCTTCTCTTTCATAGAACAAGAACTGATATTCTTCTAATTCGAAGAAGGTTGAATTATTGTCGATGGCCTTACCCCCCCCCCCCCCCC
>NC_037537.1:23807340-23812994 GCF_001531365.2 Cynara cardunculus var. scolymus
AAAAAAAATGTTCGATCTATTGAACTGTATAAAGCTGACCTAAAAACCAAACCTTATTAAGCACTAATCTAATACATGAAAAGCTATTAAGATCCGAGTATTTGTGATTTCCATAACGTGCTGCCTCAGAAGGCCCGTTGTTGATGTGATTTATTATACAATTCCTGATCAAACCGGTTTGACATATCTGCATGGCATCACTGGTTTATGATTTAATGAATGTTCTAAACCTTTTTTAGGCATCCATGGTTGGCTACAAATATGGCGTCCTCCGGTGGAGTAAAACAGGCAGTGAGTATCACCTATTCTTTCTCGTAATTAATATGTCTAGGGTCTTCTCAGAAACAGTCTGATAAAGTCTGCATACATCTTTTACCCCCTAGACCCTACCTCCAGATGGGATATACTGGGTTTGTTTAGTTTTTGTCTGGTAATTAACGTTTGCATTCATATCTGACTGGACAAATCTACGTTTTTTAAAGAAAAAACCGTTGAAGGCACTGCTGCTGGCATAACGTCGGTCTTGGCTGCATGTTCTGCTCTGCTTCCTCTCTTAGCTGCCACTGGACACATGTTCACTCAGGTCTATATCCATCTCTATCTCCATATCTATATCTAATGGTTTGCGTTTTCTAGTATACCAAACATGTTTTTTAACCCACATACTTGTGCAGCACTGGTTGTCTCTTCTGTCGGCGGTCACGTTGAGCGGTTTACTGGAGGCGTACACGGCGCAGCTTGATAACGCCTTCATACCCCTGGTTTTCTACAGCCTTCTATGCCTGTAAATACTAACAAGAGGAAAGTAGATATCCCCTTCTTTGTAGGGTTGGGTTTTACACACATATTAGTAGAAGATTAGAAGTTGTAGATTAGATTATTTTTTTCATATATATATATATATATACATATGTAAACATAAATAAGTTTTAGTTACTAAACTATGGAAGTTGTTTATTTGGTGAGTAAAAACATGTTCTAGTTGGGCCATTTCCAACCGTACTGCATATTTCAGATTTTTTTTATTAACTTGGATATCCAAACCCGCTATGCGAGCCGACTAATCCCAGGGCGACCACCTGCTTTGCAAATAGTTTGGATTCACCGCATTTGAATCTCCGTGGCCATAAGGGGATTTTTATTCCTCTTTGGATTTGAACCTGAGACCTCCTGGTATTTTCGACCGTTGAAGCCAAGTTTAAACCAATCAGTCACCACCCTTGTGGTTCATATTTGAGATTTTGTTGGAGAGGAAGATGTAATTGTATGGCAAAAAGAATGGCAAAATGTTAAAAGATGGGAGAAAAACAACATATATGTTGTGTTTCTGTCAAGATTCTAAATGGTGTGGGTCCTGACGTCATGGCAAGATAAGGCTAAAGCCTTACATGTCACAACGCAGACACGACATTTTTTAAGGCATGACATAAGATGGTAAATTTGTATGTTATATATATAATTATATATATATATATATATATATACACGTGTTTTTTCTATTTATTGTTTAATGATATAATGATATTAAAAAATTTATATTCATATTAGAAGAAAAATCATATATAGTAATTAGTATTATATAAAGAGTTAACGATCAAACGTATAAAATAGAACTTGGAAGGATTTTGTAACTTCCTTTTAACCATAAGTCCGTGACATGTGTGAATTCATGAGACTGTGAGTGATGTGTGAGTGATGTGATTAGGTAAATCTATAAAAGTATAAAAATAACACAGGCAAAAGTATAAACAAAATAAATTTTAAAAAAAGATCAGTGTTAGAAAAGGGGTCATGGCTTGATATGGCATAAGACACATCTCTGCCATTACAATAAGGTCTATAGCGTTTCTGTAAGGCGTTACTCACGCTATGAGGTGCATTTTTTTTACAAGAGATGATCTTTTTCAATTTTTTTTAGTTTTTGTATTTTTACATTTTTAACTTTAAATTTTATAATTTTATAAATTTATTTAATCATATCACTCACAGTTTTACAAATACATACACGTTATAGACTCACGATTAAAACGAAGTTGTAAAGTTCATTTTTAAGTTCTATTTTGAATATTTTAATCAAATACCATTTTTATAATAATAATAATCTGTATGATTTTTTGTTTTTCTAATATGAATGTAAACTTTTTTAATATCATTAATTTAGCGTCCTATGTCACGTCGTCTCGTCGTGGCACGTAAAGACTTGACATCATCGCCACGTCATGCCCCACGTCATTTAAAACCTTGGAAAAAAGTAATTCATTGTAAAAACGCACTTCAAAGATGCGTTTTACACAAGCATTATATGTCTTATCATAACGGCGACAATACGTCTTACACCATAGTGTGCCCTTTAGAATCTTGGTTCCTGTTTAAAGAACGTATATGCCTGGTGGTTGGAGTTAATCACACGTTTGATTTCAACTTAGGGGCCGTTTATCAAACACTTACCCGATAAGTGCTTACCGGTAAAATTTAATACTATTATGTACTTACTGGGTAAGATTTTAGTCCACCAAAACGAGATAGTATACAATAATTTACCTGGTAAGCTCTTACCATGGTAAGAGTCGTCGCCTTCACTTACCGGGTAAGACTCTTGATCCTTGTCTCGCTCTTACCAGGTAAGATTCTTGGTCCTTACTATATTCATCCGGTGAGGTAATATTACTTGGTAAGCGCTTACCCAGGTAAGCGTTTGGTAAACGGCCCCTTAATAAGTTTAGTGGGTGGTTAGTTTGATTAATTAAGATATATTAAAATGTTTGATTTAAATTTAATACTAAAACAAAGGCTTAACAGGGTAAGCCGATCGATCCTATCTTAATGCATTAAGCCGATCGATCCTATCTTAATGCATTAAATATTGTAATAAATTTGCTAAATGTTTTTTATGTTAATTTAATGATTCATACAATTTTGTTGCTATAATCAATTAATTCTATCAATCGAAATCAATCAAAATCGAGTTGTATCGTATTGTACTGAGTAGGTACACTTCCAGTCTTCTTTAAAATGAAAACATGACGATCAAACGTCATTTCTTCCCCGAGGCGTCTTTTCCTTATTAATAGTTTGAGGTTAACGTTAAGGAAAAAGAGACCTTGGAAAAGGGTCACTTGAATTCGATCTTGTCTGTAGAAATTGATCGTGGAACCAATCACAAAGCAATCATGGTCGGGCCAACTAAAGCATCTAACACAATCAATTGTCCAATCAAAAACTATTTGTGATTGGACTGGTTAAAAGAATCCAGCATAAAGATATTTCTTTCAAGTTTTCAGTAAATAGATCAACGTAAGTGTTAACGTGGAGATATATGCATCAAACACTCATCTGAAACGTCAACATGGAAATATATGCATCAAGTACTCATGTCGATTTATCTTGATATTAAATATCTCTAGATTTAGAAAAGAATCCGATATTTTTATTGCTCTTATACAATTGACTTAAGATATGTACCTTTCAGCATTCAGTATTTTTATCTGATTATGATATCTAATACTTTGATCACATGATATTAATAGATTTGCACAATTGGACTCCTACCAGAAACGGGTCGTAGGACCGGCCCGTTGGCTACCATTTTTTAGTCGGTCGATCCGTCCTACGGTCCTCAATGGCGAGTTGGCTGCCATTTTTGAGCATTTGATTCCAAAAAAAAGCTTGTTCATGCTCACTCAAAGTTGTGTCATGTACATCAACAACTTTAAAAGCATTTTTTGGGTGAATTTTAATTCAAATATTTCAAAATATGCAGGAGAAATTGTATGAAAAGGTAAGATACTTTAATCTAATTTCTATTTTGAGTAAAGTACTTTTAACACCTTAGATATCAAAATAGAAGTTTTGAAAGTACGTTACCCAAAATAGGAATAAAGTTAAAATACGTTAGTTTTTTATGTAATTTGTCCAAATATATATATATATACACACACACATGAATCAGTACTTGAAGTTAAAATATTAGGGGCCGTTTACCAAACACTATCATTTACTTACCAGATGAGATTTTAGTTCACTAAAATGGTATCGTATGCAACAATTTATCTGGTAAGCGCTTACCGTGGTAAGAGTCGTCGCCTTCGCTTACCGGATAAGACTCTTGGTCCTTGTCTCGCTCTTACCGGGTAAAATTCTTAATCCTTACCATATTTATCCAGTAAGGTAATATGACTTGGTGTTCACTTACCCGAGTAAGCGTTTGGTAAACGGCCCATTAGTTTATGTCTTTTTAATATGTACATGTTTTTTTTGTTAATTTAGTTATTTTTTGATGTTTTACACATGAAACGTCATTTATGAATTATTTTAGAAAAATATCACGTGTTGTTTCATAAATAAAACAACACTCGTATGAAACTCGGTAAGAAAACTATAATTGTTTCGTATGAGAAACAATAATTAGTTTGATTTCATAAGAGAAACAAACCGATCATAAATTAAAAAAATTAATGTGTTGTTTCATAAGTGTAATAAATTGGTATGAACCTACGGTAACAAAAACTATTATTGTTTCATATGAGAACAATAATTAGTTTGGTTTCATATGAAAAACGACCGATTGAGAAGTTCAAGGAATTAATAATTCCTAAAATAAATCTGATTAATTTGATCCTATGATATATTTAAGGAAAACAGTTATTCTTAAAATATAAATCAAATAAAACGACAAAGATGTCCTTGTTTGTAAGCGTTGTAACATTTAACTGGTTTGCAATATACATACATACATACATATATATATATATATATATATAGAGAGAGAGAGAGAGGTTGGTTATTATACAACCCTTGACATTTGTGCAACCAATACAACCCAATCTCAACCGTCTATTTCATTTGATAAATATGTGATTTCATAGAAGTTTTGATTATTTTCTAATATAAAGTATTAATCGTAATTAATGAACTCTATTCATATTCCATAAATATTCAAATCATAATAAATGAACTCCCATCATTTCTATAAATATCTCAATTAATTGGGTTGCAAAGGTTGTACAAATACACAAGGTTGTAAAAGAAATATATCTTATATATATATATATATATAGGTGGTCTCATCTACAAACCCAACCATTAGTATAAACCATACAAACTAGTTCTAACCATTCATGAATATCTCAACAGTTTCATAATCAAAATTTTTATAGTTTAAACACGTGTCTCCTAAAAACAGACCAGTTCACGTGACCTATCCATATCCATCAACATATAGTTTTAAATTTAAAAGAAAAAATAAAACAAGTCCGACGATGTAATAAACCGCGGTCGTCGTGAGTAACTCGACACCAAATAAAAAGAAAATATCTTTCGTACGATCGTAATCAATCACAGTTGCTACCCTCTGGCATTAATATATTTCTGGAAATCTTGATGCACTTTTATCAATAGAGTTGGTGTTGTAGTCCCAGCACTACCCCCTTATAGTGTTATATATATATATAGGGAAGGGTTCAAACGAGAACCCCTGTGATTTACGAGAACAACCCAATAACCACATATTGTGATAAAAHATAAAATTAAAAGATTTTTAAAACTAAAATTGAAATTTAAAAAGATTCAGAAAATATTAAAATTAAAAGGGTAATAATGGAAATGATATCATAAAATCTTTTAATACGATTACACGATCATGATTATCATTATCT
>NC_037537.1:23814314-23828743 GCF_001531365.2 Cynara cardunculus var. scolymus
TATATATATATATATATATATATATATATATATATATATATATATATATATATATATATATATATATATGTTTATTGAAGGTACAACTTCACAAAGCCAATGTACAACTAATCACTTCACTTGTATTGTGATTGTCATGGTGCAGCTGGTTTTAGGCCCTGTTGTCTTCAACTTTTTTCTACACTTTTAGGCATATCAAGGTCCCATTCACTCAATCTAATCTTCTCTTGTTTATTATACACACACAAACATTTAATAATAATTATTAAATAAGAAAATAAGAAAACGGTTGAATCACATGTCATTCACGCGACCTGAGGTTGTTGACTACATCCACATTGTTGGCACATCCTTACATTGACTATTAGCGTGATTGGACCATTTTCTTTTATTTAGTTAATGTTCTCGTTTGAACCTCCCCCCTTCCCCTCCCAGTTTCTGTGAGGTTCACTGGGAAACTCCCTAAAATTGAACAACATAGGAACACCTTGATAACCGTTTATCTGTCGGTATACACAAGTGAATACAAGTAATTGAAAATGTTTCCTAGTTTTTATGCAACTGTGCATGCTATGCACATGTGCATATTGGAAAAAATTACTTGTATGCACATGTGCATATTGTACAGATGAACGGTCATTAGGGTGTTCCTCAATTTTTCATTCTTTTTGTATATATATACCCAATAATATTCCAAATAAGGATTCTAACTAATAACTTTTAGCTTATTGGTTGGTAAGTATTAGTGATTTTGTAGCTGAGATCTTGAATTTGATGTTTTCAGTTGCATGTTTTCTCTGTATTATAACAAATATACCATGGGATAATCGAAAACTCGTCAAATTTGGAGCCAACTTTTTGGGAGATGGTACAAAATAGTCACACAGACTGCAAAATAAGAACAACTCACAAACCTTGGTTCGTATTTCGTTAGCTAGTTGCTTAAAATGATGTTTTGTTTAATTCTTGTGGTTAATTACATTGTTGTAGTTAGATATTTGTGTTGGTTTGAGTCTTAACGTTAGTTAGAGTAGAAAACACTTGCAAAACCCTAAAAGTATGGGTTTTCCTTCCCAGTATTAAAATAGTCACGATTTGTACGAATATGCCAAAAAAGTGTACCTTGCAAAAAGGTGAAAATAGTCTAACATTGGTTTTTTAAGATGGGATTCCTTCCCGTTTGGTTGGTTTTGTGATTATTTCAATTATCATCCACATTTAAACCATCTTACTCTAACGATTATATATCCAGTCATTCGTGTCTCGATGATATCAAAAATTGATGGCAACATAAGCTACGATACCTAGATATATATGTTTATACTGGATAGCCAATGTACATAATACATACATACCTAGATATATATGTTTATATTGGATATGTTTATATTGGATAGCAAATGTACATACATACATACATACATATGTATGTATTACTGGAAATCATAATATTGTTCAATAAAATACGCTGTAGATGTGACTTTACCTTAATAGGGCCCTTTAAGACACAATTTCCAATCACCTATCTCATGCACATGCAAATGCTCTCTCCTTCCCTCCCTCCATCCCTTAGGTAGTATATATAAGGATAAATGGTAGAAGGAAGGCATAGCAATCAAGTGTAGAGCATTTGATCAAAAAAAGTACTTTGAAAACTAAAATGGCAAAGTTGGGAAGTAGTAGTAGTAATGGTAAGAAAAACAATGGCATAAAGAAGCTTATGCAAAAGGGTCTTTTCTTGACCAAGAAAAGATCAGAATCGTTTTCTGGCCAAGAAACGGTCCCAAAAGACGTTAAAGAAGGTCACTTTGCAGTCATAGCATCCGATGATTACAATGAAAGGAAGTTTATTGTTCCTATCGCGTACCTTCGTTGTCCTTCGTTTCTAAGACTCTTAGAGAGAGCAGCCGAAGAGTATGGGTTCGACCATGAAGGTGCACTTATGATCCCTTGTCCACCGAGCGAGCTACAATGGATCCTAGAGGAACAAATGGGATCTCAAGAAGGTGGAGATTGGAATTCATGTAAAACCATGGTGGAAAGTTGTTAGAAATTATAAGCAATTACATTTTTTTTTATAGGAAAGTTAATGTAATCTTATTTACTTTCTTTTTCACGTGCTTATTATTGGTATATCTGTATGTAAATTCAGATGAGTAACGGTGATTCATGCCTTTCCAATGTACCATTTTTTTTACTATTACAAAGGTTAATCCTTGTTGAATCAATCTACTGATTTCTTGAACTTAACTTCTGCAATTGTATATATGCTGGTATTTATAATCAGTTCAAATTAATATTAGTTTACACCATATCTAATTTAAAATAGATAAAGCCTACAATACGAGAATCTGAAAGCAACATTGTCTAGGAAACGCTTCCGTTCAGTTATTTCACTTTTAAAAATGCTATCAACCTGACAACATCTTGTTCGATCAAAATTAGGTTACAATTCTCTTGTTGGCTTTTCTATTGAAAATGAATCTTTACTAACAAAGTCTTAACCGAGTAATAAGCATCGATAAAACCCTAGAGATCGATCTCTAGGGTGTCATAGTGATCTAATGCGGAAGATACGTATTTAGAACAATTGATTTGGCATAATTCCCGTCATATGTATATGAGATTGTGAGAGTATAATTAAGACACTATTTTTTCTTGTATATTATACGTATTTTTTTATTATTAGAGCATCTGTAATGGAGATTTCTGTTAAATCACGGGTTTTTATAAGAATTCGGGTATTTTATCTTGGTTTTGTATTGTTATTGTTTTTCTACAATTTATTCTATTTTTTAATCTTTCTATTAAATGTATTTATAAAAAATATTGATATGAAAGTGTAATTAATAATAATAATAAAATATATTTATTTATTTCGTTTGCTTTTTTGTAAAATTTTATGCTTAGATTCAATAAATTTAAACTTTAAACGAATAAATATATAAGTAAATAAATACGATATATATATATATATATATATATATATTGTCTTATTATTTAAAATACATTAAATAATGTAATTCAATAAATTAATTAATATAACTGTAACTTATATAAATTCAAAATTTTTACTTATTTTCGTTGAGATGCATGTAGCTTTTTTATAATACTTTTAAATATGTAAATTAAAAATAATATAAATAATGTAGATTAAAAATATATTAAATTTGTTAGAAGTTTAGTACATTTTGTTATAATAAATTTATTTTTAAAAACAGTAAAAAAATTATAAAAAAAAATTAAAAATTTATGATTAAAAGCAACGAAACCCATAAATTTTTTTAACTTCTATTTATTTATCATTACGACGTTTAATTGAATTTTATTTTATTGAATTCACATTTGATGTGCAACGGAAAAATATGAAAAAATAGTAATAACTCGATGGATGATTTAACAAGATGCGTTATTTCGACATATTTTTTATTAAAATTTTCTACTTACTACAGATAGATATTACAGTAAAAATATCAGACAAACATTTGTCATGTCCAACCAGACTTTCTTGTCATATTCAGACTAATAGAGTCATGTCTATGTACCAAATGCTATATTTTCCTCTCTAAAAGTAATGCCACATGGCATATGTTTTTCAAAAAGAAGAAGTTCTCACACACATTCTCATTCTCTCTCTCTAAATCCTATCGCAACACACACACACACACATAAATGCATACAACAAAAACGAAAGAAATTTCTTATTAAAAATGCTAAAATAACAATTACAAAGGACAAAATCAAAAACAGATTGACATATGTGAAAGTGTATTATGTAATAAATGAAGATAAATGATTCACAAACCTCATATATCAAATCTATAATTTACTCTAAATGTTTTCCGGTTAGATATAAAACGAAAATGGAAATGAATTATTAATTTTAAATAAATCATTTTAGGTATTATTTTCCTTTTTAATATATATTTTTTTTTAAAATATTCAATATTTTAATTTTATAAATATATTTTTATTTTTTTCAGTGAATTATAGTTGATGGGTAAATATGTAATTTTATAAATATTTTCCCTTTGTTTTTGTTAAAAAAAGACTCAGAAAACACCAGTTAACAGTCGATAAGTTCCAGCTACGATGATGGTTTGATATTTCTTTCAAGTTGGCTAAACCAAGGGCCCAATCACCTCATAAATTTCAGGGGGCTGAAGCTTATCCCATAATAATTGATTCAAGACAAATTAATAAATGTCTATGCATGCATATATATATATATATATATATATATGTATGTGTATGTATGTTTGTATGTATATGTATGTTTGTTTAGGATGGTTGGGTTGGGATTGAGTTAATAAATTTGTAGTTTGTTTACTTGGAGGAATGATGTCTGGAGAATAAGCAGCAGAAAATGACATTTCATGGCTTTAAATTTTCTTGCAAGCACATGCAAATGTCACCACTCCAAAAAAACCCATATATCCTTCCATAACTACTTTTTCCATTCGGTAAATTCTTCACGTCGGTCACATTTTTACCATTTTAATAACAATTCAAACATGTATGATAACGTTGAATAACAATGGAGCTTGATAGCCTTCATATACATACTCAGATGAAACTTGATGCAGTTTACCTCGTGCTCGGTGGCTGTAGCTATAACGACAAGAACGGAGACCTTGATTCAAGTGAGTTCGATATTACTGTTGGTGTGTTCTTTACGATCCACCAACAAGTTTGTTACATCTTGGAGTTGACCGGTTCTTGATTGCAATCTAATGTCGATTTCCCACCTCAAAATACTTCTCTTATGATTGTTTTTCAACGATGATGTAATCACCAAAGACGCAACCACCAAAGGATGGGGTTTATACAAGTGTTCCATAACCGGTCATCGTAGAAGAAATGTTAAGACAGATTATGCTTTTAGACCCAGACTGACCCCAGATACGATCCTTTGTGTAACCCTTCCTAATCGGCCGGTCCTTGTTCCCGGCCCCAATTGTGCATCTCTAAACAATCGTTGGTCATAAAGGTGGGGAAACAAGGACCACTGCTTCAGCTCACCAAAAGACCAGACTGTTTTGAACACCCGGACGGCCAAAATCCGGCATCCGAATTCACAATCATTAATGAAACAGTTATGAAATTCCCCCTATGATCACACCAATCTACAAATTCACAATCTTTAATGAAAGAATTGGCTTATGATGACACCAATCTACTGGTCTAACCAGATAAACCAGCCTTACTCCGTAAGTGCTCCTTGAAAGCCATTATGAGCCTGAAGTCATGGCTAACGAGCACCATTGCGCCTTCCCACTAATTTAACGCATCAGCCAGCGAGTTGATCGTCTCAATATCCAAGGGGTTACTCGGCTCGTCCAAAAGCAGCATGTTTGGTTGCCTATAGCCTAACCATGAAAATATCACTCGGCTTCTTTGTCCATCAGAAAGATTCTTCATAGGCATCACCTGCACTTTTCCGGTCAGTCCAAACCTGCCTATGGCTACCCTCATCTTCTCTTCCTCATTTCCCAGATACTCGCTCATGATATACGTCAAAGCCGACATTTCCAGATCGATTTTCTCTGCCAAATGCTGGGGAAACTGAGCAATCCTCAAGTGGTTGTGCCGTCTTATCATACCATCAATAGGAACTAACCCTCTAGTCATCAGCTTCAGCAGCGTGCTCTTCCCGGCTCCATTGGTTCCCACCAATGCCACCTGCGAGTCAAGGTCAACCCCAAAATCAAGATTCTTGTAGATGAGGTTATCGGGTGTGTAACCAAAAGAAACTTCCACAAACTATAGGACCAGTGGTGGAAGCTTGCCCACATCAGCAAATCGGAAAACCAGAACCTTGTCTCTAGAGACCTTTTCCGTAAGACCATCACGCTCCATTTCCGCCAGGGTCTTCTCCTTGCTCTGGGCCTGGCGGGCGAGCTTAGCAGATCCGTGCCAAACCGAGCTATGTACACTTTTAAGCAATCTGGTCCTGCTCCCATTTATACTGTTTCATCTGGTTCTCTTCTAGTTCGGATCGGGTCTGAACATACTGGTTGAAATTACTGGTGTACATCTTCAGTTTCTTATTTTGCATATGTATTATGTTGGTGCAGACGCCATTCAGAAAGTCCTGAGAGTGCAAGATCACAACAAGTGCGCTCGAACTTCTTCAGGGTTTCCTCTAGCCAAACACATGCTTCCAAATCTGCATCGAATAAGGACATCAACACCTTTCTAAAGTAGCTGATGAGCACTACAATAAAATCGGCTTTATAAAAAGCTAAATGTCCTAACCTTAAGCTAATATGACCAACCAATTGTGCGCCCTATGTAAAGAGGTTACAATTAGTTGATAGGATGTTTTGAATGTCCTAACAAGTTTTTAGGACACTTTGAAATAACGTGTCATATTAGCTTATTTATATGATGCTTGTTTCTATACAACATTTTTTCAAATAATGTCATATAGAAATACTAATAGAACCCTTCATGTCAACAGTCTAAAAGGTCAAATACGATGGATGAACTACAGATAACTTAAATAGCCCATACATATAGAACAAAAGTGCCATGTCTACAAACCTCCCATAGTTGAGCTCTAGCTCTGAATCAACAATAAGATCATGCCCATGAAAAGTAAGTGATAGAGACTCTATCTGCAATCAAAATTTAGAGGTCAGAATGTAAAATCAACGATGCCCAATCGGCCAGCATGGACAATTCACAGTCCAAAAAATACTTCCAGAATTATGTGAAACAAAGGGCACAGATTTTCTTCGCTATAAAAGAAAGCAGATGTTGACATTGTAATAAAACCAGACAACAATGATGACCGAACACCCTGATAACATACCCATCTGACTAGGAAATTGTCTAGGTGCCACCACAATCAGAACACCCTGATAGCCACACATCTGACTAGGCATTCATCTAGGTGCCACCGCAGCATCCAGCATATTCTTAACATTGAAAACAATCAAGGATCAACAAGAGCAGGAAATAGCATCCAGAATAGGAACAACAGTCAACAAGAATGCACTATCAGTGCCTATGAAGTTCGGGTTATTTAGCTAAATGGCCTTCTTTTAAATCCATGACCTTTTGCCAGGTTTCTAGGCAATCTTGTGCATGGAAGTGCCATTATTCTATTAAGTAGTGGCATTCTCAAACCTGTCAGAATGTCGTGGATTTTAAAAAAGAAAAATGTCAGAAGGTCGTGGATTTTAAAAAAGAAAAATATCAGAAGGTCGTTTGACCAAAGGAGCCTATGAAATTTAGTGTAAAATGAGATTTCGGCCATGAACGTCAAAAATGAACATATTAACAGTTAACCATTGACAGTTCTATAATGCATATTACCATCAAGTTACTATTTTTGCTTTTACTAAGAATTGGATAAAGGTACGATCTGCTAAACACTTTATGTTTAACTATAAATTGGAAGGTCAACTATGTGGATTTTTCAAATCATATATGGAAATTAAAAAATTGTACGATGATGATTGAGTTGGTTTGATCAAACTCCAACAATTCACCAACCTTTTTTAATTACAAGTTCATCAGAATTTCATCTTCTTCACTGACTCCAAACAGTTCCATAAAGAGTTCATCTTCTTCACCAACTTTCCACCACTGATGATGGCTTGCTTATGTCCAACTACAATCATGCCACAAATGAAGCCAAAGCATTTATATCCAGGCTTATTCTGAACAAATTCTGAAAATGAACTCAATCGATTTGAAAAAATATACCCAAGTCAAATGTGAAACAATCCCATAAAAAACATAGTATCGCTTGCAAACCAAACCCAAACTGAACTTAAAATGGATTAAAGGGTAGTCAAATCAAATTCCAAAGTGGGTTCAATTGGATCCAAGGTTGAATCTTAACCAAAACCCATTTGAACCCAAAAAATAAACTTCAACACATTCTCGCCAATGGAGGTGACTGTGTTAAGCTGCTGAAACAATGAGGTAAGGTAATGGACAGATATCTTTGCCTCCTTTATTTATGTTACAGGCATTTTGGTGTTTAAACAATTTATATAAAATTAACAAATACTACCTTTGTTTCACATTAAATTTACCACATTTCACAATCTAGCATAAGTGTCAGACTGAAAAAAAAAGGAGTCTTGAAAATGCAATCAGTACCAACACTTCTACTATATAGTAGAATATCAAGAAGACGGATCACAGTCATTCAATGGTGTAATACTGCACTTTGATGCATAATGCAATTAAAATATACTATCTTTCCAAGGAATAAAGCAAAACGAACGCAAAATAGTCATAACACTTTGACCAACATCCTAGGTGAGGTGGCAAGGAGGTTCTTAGGCATTCAGCAAACAGGGAACTAGATGAGCAAAACTATCAGCAAGGATTTAACATCACAGTATAGAAGCAAGAGCAACAGGAAACATTATCATCGACTTATTCTATTCGCACAAACCGAACACATGAAACTAAATCTATTCACATTCCATCGATAATAGGCATACTTCTCGCCCCATTGTTTACACCCATTGCCCCTATGAACACAAATGGCAAGACTATATCCATTTCCATTTACAAACAAATGATCACTGTATATATACAGATTAAAAGTGCCTATGATACAAGTGAATCATACACCCATAAATAAGGTTGGTCAATTGCAGCTCTCCTAACTCGATACTAAATTCTAAGATGAAATTTCCATGAGCCAATGTGGAATACACGAGGAATGTCCAGTAAGTGATCATCCATAGGTGAGATGAAGAGTTCCTAACCGAAGAACACTACCAAACCATGAGGTCTAATTCACCTAATACTTAAAACCATGATTACATATTCATATGCATCGTTTAAATGATAGCCATAGCACAATGGAATTAAATCTTTTCACATAGATGTGAAAGAGGGTTTTCTTCATTTGGACCAAATTGACTAATCAATCGGGGATTAGACGAAAGCCAATAATTTTCAACATCATGATGAAGATTCAATTTCGAGAGTCATACTTACCCGAATATCTCTAGTCAAAGGATGGGAACAAAGAACGCCAGTACACGTCCGATCAGAAATCGCAAGAGCCCCCATTCCATTAGCCAAGTTATCGGAACTCGAACTCCGATTCACCTTACCAATTGCCTCCGCCTTCTTCGACGCGGCAACAGCAGTGGCCTTGCCTCCTATCTTAACGGCAGCTGCAGCCTTCTTTTGAGCCGCCTTCTTCTTGCTTGCATCAGAAACCATCTGAAAACACAACAAAATCAAACACAGCCCAAGAAAGTATGATTTGATTTCAGATAATATAGAAGATATAGAGAATTTCGAACCCCAAATAGAATCGTAGAGCTGAAAAATTAGTGGGTTTGGGAGATGATCGAAGTTGACGAAATATATAAATGAGCCATGGGCAACACGTGGCATGTTACAGTTTTTAATTTGCTTCGTCTTATATAATATGAAAAAGGGTAAACTACAATTTTGGTCTATACTGTTCACACCCAACTACTGATGACCAAAAATGGTCCCAGATCTCAACAATACCGGTATAGTCGAAAATACTAAGTTCGATTAACCATTTTTATAACTGATTATGGTTAGTAGGTCCCGGTCTCGGTCCTAATCGGTCCTGGAAAAATATGTTTTCTTTATTTTTTTTATTGATAGGTTTTTAATATGTTATAAAATTTGTAATTGGATCACTCAAATACACTTTAAAATTGCATTTTATCATAATTAAAATTACATTGTTTTCAAAAAATACATTATAAAATTATTTGAAAATACACTTATTAATCATCGGTATCCCATGTCGAATTGATTTGAAGAGTTCTAATCTCTTGAATTCTTCTAATACACTTATTCACCAGGCTTTATGAATTTCAAATCTTGGACTTTCGTTCGTGTTCGACAAAAACTTGGGCAACTTGTTCATTTGATGCATCATGTTATTCACCGGCCATTTTGTAAGACTAAGAGAGAAATAAATGAGAATTGTGAAGTGGGACAAAAAACAAAATTCTCCTAGTCTTACAATATGTGAATTGTTCCATTACAATATTTTTCCCTCTTTTTTTATTTATTTATACGTACTCCATTAAAATATTGTAAAAGAGGGAGAATTGAAAGACAAAAAACAAATAAGAGATAGGGATATCGATGAACGGGGCCAACGACGGCAATGGTTGGTTAGAGAACGAATGATGGTAGGCGACGAGAGGGACCGATGTCATTGGGTGCGAGGGGTTTGAATGACAATCTTCTTGGTTGATTCGTGGATAAATTGTGGTGGCGTAAGGTTTGGGTTCGGTAAAATTGATTTAAGTTTTTTTACTTTATAACTTTTTTAATCTGTTACAAGTAGATTTTTAGGTTCAAAGAACGTAGATAAATAAAAAAGTTTAGGAACTTAATATCAAAATAAAAAAATTCATCGTGTTTTTTTGAATTTTTTTTCTTTACTAAGATAAATAAATAAATCCTTGAATTTAACAAAACATGGGGAAAAAACTCAATGAATTTTAATATATTAAGTGATCAGGTTTCTAGATATTTTTTTACAGAAAACAAACAAATAAATTAAAAACATTTCATTTCAGTTCTAAAAAAAATGTTAGAAACATTTGTTTTGTAACGATCGATTAATAAAAATGTAATTTAATTATTTTTATAAATCATTTATAAATAAAGGAAGGGAATCCAAATCCTACAAAACAAACACATCAATGATTTCAAATATCTTCAAATCCAAATCATTTTAATAAAATCCTACAAACTTAATAGAATCTAAGGAATTTACATTTCATCGTACCTGGAACTCGGATTCTTTACCAAACCTCAAAAAATAAACCAAACACGTAAATAAATCTCCATTGATCATTTCAATTCTTATGAATTTTATCAGATTCCAACGAACCAAACATTACCTAAATGATAGAATAATAAATTATATTTGATAGTGAAGAGAAGAAAATGGCACGTGAGGCATGTGATGTTGTCACCACCACCACCACCACCATGGTGGCTACTTAGCTCTGCGAAGTAGGCAATAGCCGGCCAATGAAAGGGTAAAGTGGCATCACCACCAACCACCATCATCATCACCACTTTCTCATGCTCATGAGTCATGCCTACATCCTTTTTAATTTCTATTTTTTTTATTTATTATACAAATTAATATTATAATACCCGAATAAATAAATAAATATAATTAAAATCAATATACGAATCTCAAAAAAGAAATCTTCAACAATTTATTTTAGGAGATCACACATTTATAGATTCAAACTAGCTAGGTCCATTTGTTAGAAACGTTAAATTATGAATCCAAATACGAATGTGGGTTGTTTTCGTTACTGTTAAGTCATTTTTTGTTTCGTTTTATGGTTTGTCCTTTACAAATTCTTTTGTTCCGTATGTTTTATTTCTCTTTTTTTATGTATTTAATTTTCATGAAAAAATATAAATGTTAAAGAACAAGTTTTTCATCAATATTCAGATGTAAAAATTATGTTTTTAATACAAAATGTATTTTTTATTTAAAGTAGTTAATTTATTGCAAGATATTTTCTATTTCTCAAGATCATCTTTAAAACAAATCCATAAATTAAAATTATTTATTTACATATCTATCATGTATTAATTAGTCATAAATTTGTATATTTTATCATTTAAAAGAAGTAAATTCATATTTAATTATTGGATAAAATTTAGAAATATGACTTTAATTATGGCATGGTTGGTATTCATACATTACTAATGATTATACGAGAATAATAGTTAAAGCAAGAAGAATAATAATTAAAATAAAAAATATAAGAAAAGATGTGAAACTTTGATTATTATAATTTTTTTTATTATGAACTATTTTAAATGAACTATTTTAATTAGTAATGGACGTACAGAGGGGCAGTTTGGATGCATGTTGTACCCACCTCTTTGGGGGAAGAAGTTTCTACATAAATAACCGCCGCCACTCTCTCCATCTCTACCTTTTTAATTCCACCACCATCATCATCATCATCATCATCCCATTTATAAATCATTCATTTCAATAATCTGGTTATATATACTCATCGCATCCCTACTCCATTAACTCTCGATCCATCACTCCAGCAATGGCGAAGGTACGTGGTTCTATACTTTTGATTGGTCTTATTCATCATTTCTAATTGTTGTGTTCTGATTATTTTCTTGTGGGTTTTGCAGAAGAAGAATCAAAACAACAACAATGAGAACGAGGACGAGAATCAGAATGAGAATGAGAATGGCGACGAAGGCTGCGGCGGTGGAAAGAAGCAGAAAGCCACCGCCACTGGTGTTACAGTGGTGGTTTTCAAAATGGACCTGCATTGCGAAGGATGCGCCGGCAGAGTCGTTAAAGCAATTCGTGCTCTGGATGGTGATTAAATCTCTTCCGTTACTAATTTCTTCGATTTATATTAGTATATATATTCTGAAGGTTTCTGTCTATTGAGTGTTAGTTTGTATGTGTGTATATATAGGTGTAGAGTCTGTGAGGATAGGTGACAGTGAGTTAAGCAAAATCACGGTGATCGGTAACCTCGATCCGGTGAAACTCCGGCAGAAGGTGGAGGAGAAAACCAATAAAAAGGTGGAACTTATTTCTCCAACTGCTAAAAAGAACAACGATGGTGACAATACCATCCAATCTGGCGGCGGCGGAGACAATAAGAAACAGCAAAGGCAACCACCATCTCTTGAGAAGCCGGCAAAAACCGCCGTCAAGAAAGACGAGAAAAAACCCAAAGAGGTACATACTTCATATCCGTATGAGCAACCCAAAATTCCGTATTGCTAGCCTGCGACTAATCCGATGTCATTTTGGTTTAATTAGATTCCGGTGACGACGGCAGTGCTCAAGGTTCCGTTGCACTGTCAGGGGTGCGTCCGGCGGATTCATAAACTTGTCACCAAGACTAAGGGTAATTAATTTCGGAATTCTGGTTTCTCCGATCAGTTTTGGGAGTTTTTTTTACAGTGATTTGACCGGTGTTCAACTTCTCAGGGTATATGGAGATGTCGATCGATAAGAACAAGGATTTGGTGATGGTGAAAGGGGCGATCGATATGAAGTTATTGGTGGAGGCTCTCCAGCATAAACTGAGGAGGGCTGTGGAGATTGTTCCTCAGAAGAAAGATGGCGGTGCCGGCGATGATGGCGGTGAGAAGAAAGGGAAGGGTGGTGGTGGTGAGAAGAAGGGGAAAGACAATGACGGAGAGGGGAAGGGCGGTGAGAAGAAGGGAAAAGGCGGCGGCGGCGGCGGCGAAGGAAATGATGGTGGTGGGAAGACGACAGAGGTGTTGAAGATGGAGAATCACGGAGCTCCAACTGTATTTCCGTATCCACAATATGCGTACGGGTCGGGTTATGCAGATTACGTGCATGCCCCTCAATTGTTTAGCGATGAGAACCCACATGCTTGTAGTCTCATGTGATGGACCAAGGCTAAAAATGTAAATTCAGAATCGGGTTGATTGTTATATCCTTAATTCTAATTTTTAAGAATATTTGACAATCAAAACGTTACTACGTTTGCTTATAAAAATTTAAAAGGGTATTTTTGTAATTTGAAGTATGGTGGCTCATCTGATTATTGTCAAATATGTTTTTAAAAAATATATAACATTAATTGTAGAATCGTTATATTGTAAGGAAAAAGAAGACAAATTACATGACAATAATAACGTATTTTAATTTAATTTTTATTTTAAAATTTGGATTAATGTATTTTTAAAACTTTTATTTTAGTATCTAAAATTTAAAGTTTTAAACATTTAATTAAGTACCTTGGTAAATGGTTATCTTGTTGATGTGACGAATGATGTGGTATTCAACTCAGTATTATTTGTTGACGTGACTAATAATATGGATTTTGTTAATCTAAAGTTAAAATTTAACTGATTATTTGGATACTTAAATGTTTAAAACTTTACATTTTAAATATCAAAATAGTAGTTTTAAAAAAGTTATCTAAAATAGAAAGGAAAAAGTCTAAAAATACCCAATGAACTTTAGTGCTTGGAATGATTAAGTCTTTGGATAATTTTTTGGAACAAATAAGTCTTTGGACAATTTAAAACATGTTAAATAACTCATTGGACAGTTTTTTTGAACAAATAAGTCATTGGACAATCCAAAACATGTTAAATAACCTCTTGGACTTTTCTAAAACCTGTTGGATACATTCTTATGACTTGTACAACTAGTTAATATGGTAAAATAGTAAAAAAAGTTCAAAAAAAAAAACCCAATGAACATTCATATTCTGAACGATTAAGTTCCTAAACATTTTTTGAACCAAAAAGTATTTAGATCTATAAAATTAAACAAATATAACAAAAAAAATACTTACATTTACAAAAAAAATTACATTTAAAAAAGATTTTTGATAAAATATATCTTAATTAAAATTAAAAGATATTTAATCAATGATTTTTCAAACTAAAAA
>NC_037537.1:23829177-23833288 GCF_001531365.2 Cynara cardunculus var. scolymus
TTTTAATTAAAATAAATTTTATCAAAAAAAATTAAATGTAATTATTTTTTTGTAAATATAAGTACTTTTTGTTATATTTGTTTAATTTTATAGATTTAAATACTTTTTTGTTCAAAAAATATTTAGAGACTTTATCGTTCAAAATATGAATATATATTCATTGGGTTTTTTTGGATTTTTTCATTATTTTACCACTTTAACTAGTTGTACAAGTCATAAGAATGTATCTAACAGGTTTTAGAAAAGTCCAAGGAGTTATTTAACATGTTTTGGATCGTCCAATGACTTATTTGTTCCAAAAATTGTCCAATGAGTTATTTAACATGTTTTAAATTGTTCAAGAACTTATTTGTTTCAAAAAATTGTCCAAAGAGTTACTTAACATGTTTTGGAATGTCCAAAGACTTATTTGTTACAAAAAATTATCGAAGAACTTAATCATTCCAAACATTAAAGTCGATTGAGTTTTTTTAGACTTTTTCCAAATAAAAATTATGTAAAAGTGTCTTATTTTTCTATGTAATTTACACTTTTTAATTCTCAAACAATAATTAATTTCTATTTTTCACGCTGTATGCAACTACGTACCCACTTCTGCTGTCCCTACAATAATTATTAGGCTGATGAGAGTCAACAATATAATGAAAATCAAATATTTTTTTTATTTTTTAATTTGGATCTAAATCTTCCATGTGATATAATTCTTAAAAGACGATCAAAAACCATATTTAATTTTTCTTAAAAATTTAAAAGAAAATGCTTTGGGATAAAATAATAGTTTGAGATATATTTAATAAACTAAACAGTGACTTAGAATTCATTTTTAATTTATATAATGATTAAATTATATATCCAAATAATTGTAGGAAGTAGGGACGTGCATCTTCATCAATATAAAATAATCCTATATCTTAATAACAATTAAATAAATGATAATTACTGTAAAACAATTTTTTATATTTTTATTTAAACTAAAAAAGTACTCGCACAATACAACGAGATAAATCTCAATTTTAATATTTTTTTTATTTTTTTGTCTCAGTCGATGTTATAATACGGTTTTATGTTATTTTGAGAAAACGATAATGATTTTATTTAAAAAATATATATAAATATGAAAATATACCATGAAAAATTAAAAAAAAATATTGATATTGGTACCAAACTAACTATTTAAAATTTATCTTTTCTCTGTATATTTCTTTAATTCATTTTGTCTTTAATCATATAACTTTTTATAAAGATAATAATAAAGTATTTTGTTATAACTCAATGATTATATTAATTAATTATATTTTATATTTTTTATATTTAAAATTAGATGTTTATTCTCTTTTTGATTATGTTTATCTACAGTTAGTTACACGAATTCAAACATGAAACTTTAATAAGTTGTACTTACGCATAATTTACTTGTAATCTTGAATTTTAAGTAATATGCATCAATAAACAATAGTTCATGCATAAAAAATGGTTTTTAAAAGTTTTTGTTAAATACTTTATAATATAGTATAGATTAAACTTTCATTAATATAATATTATAATAGCCATTATTTATACCAATGGTCGTTGACTCGTTGGTCAATGCCTCAATGGGCTCACTATTGGGCTTTGTTATCTGGTTGGGGAGAATAAAATGTAAAAGACTTGTTCTTCCAGCTTTACTTTAATAAATAAATAATAATATATTTTAATTTTTAATTATTTTTCTATATGTATATGTATGCATATTATATCCTAGATTCCTATCGGGTCGGTTACCCTTGAGTGTTCGGTTTTTCCTTCTTCGAGTTTGGGTCCACGTACTTGGTCTTGCTCTTCTTCCTTGCGGCTTGATTTGGATCCAACAGCCAACTCTGATAGATCTATTCTCGTCTAGTGTTCTACTTTGATGGGTTTGAACGTTACATAGTAATGTCTTATCCATGCCCTTTTTCCTTCTGTCTTCTTAATATTATCATTTACTATTTCCAAATTCCAACGATCCTCCCCGATTATTTGGATGCTGGTGGTGTTACTTTTGGTTTAGTATTATGGTTTAGCTTCTCATTTGAGGAAGAACATGAATACACAAGCGAAATAAAAAACAGAATCTTTTTTAAACGGGTAACGCTAAACTGGAAAAAAGGTAAAAAGACAAAAATACCCTTAACTTGAACGGAGACGGTAGATGGATGTTAAGTGATGGACCAAATCCGATACAAACTGCATACGTGAAGACATATTATGTAATAGATGAAATTTAAACATCACGTCCATAATTTTCAATATATCACATAAATCAAATCCATAATTCACCTTTTATATCTGTATATTTTATGTTATGTGTATTGATTTCAACGAATAAATCGAGTTAAACGTTATATAAAAAGAATTTATGAAATAACTTCTATTAAAAAACGGAAGTTCAAATAATAATCATTAATATGTTTAAAATCGAGTAGCTACCTGTTTCATGTATTACTTATAGTAAATAAATATGAAAAAACATAAATGTTAGAGTAAATTACCTTGTTAGTCCTTGTGGTTTGTTGAAAATTTCTATTTTCGTCCTTGTGGTTTTGAAATTGTAATTTTCATCCCTATGGTTTATAATTCATTACATTTTTCATCTTTATGATTTAAAATTTATTGATTTTTTCGTCTCTATGATTTACAATTCATTTCTATTTTAGTTATTCATATTTAAAAGTAGTGTTTTGGCCTCATGGACGAAAATATAAATGAATTACAAATCATAAGAATGAAACCCAAAAATTTGAAACCACAAGGATGAAAACCATAATTTTCTTTTCGTTATGAATGATACATTAAATAGGCGATTCCTTGATTTTTAAAATATTTATGAATTTCATTTGAACCTGAATTAAAAAGAAAAAGAGAAAAATGACAAGGACGGTTGATTCCATATGATCCAAATAAGACACTTTTCGACCATATGGACCGAATACAAGATGATTTAGGACCAGCCCAGTAAGAAAGAGGTCCAAGCTTGTCTTTTATCATGTTTTGTACACCTTTAATTTAGATGGAGACAGTACCAAGATGTAATTGATTTTAATTTTACTCGTATTTTAAATAACAGACTTTCAGAACGTTATTTAATGGTATGTAGGCAAATTTAACAAACAATTTAGAAATTCAATGATCTGCTGAACGTTCACCTAATCGTTCAGAATTGTTGACAAGATTCTATCCTCTGTGGTCTTTTGCTTATTCGATACAAAAAAGTTAGCACTTTGTTATTTTCTTATGCTCTTGTCTTTTAGCTTCCGATTTGAGACTGTAAATCAGTGAACCCCAAACACTGATTCAAAATCCGAAATCAATTACCAAATGTCTAATTAATCATGATGATTTCATCCCTTTCTTACTACCATCTCCATGGAATCCAACCCAACTGTTTGTTGTCAGACAATTGATTTAGTACCGTAAAATAGAAAGAACCCACCATCGATGAAAAGATAATACTTTGTGTGACCCGACAGACTATGAAGTTATATGTCTTAAGTTTTCAATTTAGAGAACGAGGTAAAAAGAGAAACAATGATGGTGTAATGAAGAAGACAGATGTACCGTTATCATTCCAGCAGAAATGAAATGAAATTTTGTATCTGTTTTGATTGATAACCAGTAGATTTGGTAACTATTGATGACAAAAATGTCAAGTAGTCAGGTCATATTGTAATTATTATTTACATATAAAAATGACAAATTAGAATTAAGTGTCGTCATGTAGGTTGAAAAACCGTTAATCAAATAAAACAAACATAAAATAGAAAGAACTGAATTAGTTAGGACCTCTTTAAAAATTTCAACTTATAAAACTCATAATTTTCAATCAATTTTTTCGGCTACATTTTCAGTTTCCGATCAGATATTCAGACGTTAAGACCATTTGAAAAACAACGCATTACCGATAGTTACCTTTTTTTTGTGATAACGAAAATGCAAATTTTTAATAATGTAATCAAATAGAAATAATAATTGAAAATCTAAAATATCCTTGTTAATAACAAACATGAATCTTTTAATATAATATTATTTTAATTTTTCGTTTTATTATTTATCTATGTCGATATAATACGGTTTTATGTGGTTTGAGAAAACG
>NC_037537.1:23834337-23835760 GCF_001531365.2 Cynara cardunculus var. scolymus
ATTATCCAGAATTTGATTATGTTTATCTTTAGTTAGTTACACAAATTAAAACATAGAGCTTTAATAAGTTATATATACAGATAATTTACTTGTAATCTTGAATTTTAAATAATTTACATCAATAACCAATACTTAATGCATAAAAAATAGTTTTTAAGAGTTTTTTTCAAATGTTTTATATTATATAGTATATATATTAAATATTAATATTCTATAACAACCTAACATAAACTATTGAGTAAGTTACATTTTTCATCCTTGAACTTTATAGGTTTTGATGAAATTCGTCTCTAAAATTCATTTATTCAAAATTTGTATATGACGTTACAGAAAAAGATTTATTCCAACTGTTTCAAGCCTAGTAGGTTTTTTGTTAACTCCAGTTATGAATTTCTCTTATTTTTAAAAAAAATTAAAACTAATTAAATTTACATATTAAATGTATTTTACATTATTTTAATTTTTCTTTTATACTCCTTTCCTTCATATTGACACCTCTCCCTTCCCCACGTCTATAACTCGCACACCACCACTATCAAAAACCTAAATCAAATTTAAACCTTAACTCATGCCAAGATTTTAATCAGAATCATATACACCCTGATCATTTCTTCATCGATGCATCAAGTCACAGTTACATCTTCATCGTTGCTTTTGTTCCTTTTTTTTGTTCAAAGCCGTAAACATCCCTCTCCCTTCTCTAATGAATAGTGATGCATCCAGGCCAAAATGAGATTGTTTCACGTCAGGAGTAGAGAAGAAGAAACATTTGGATGTGAACGATGGAGAAATCAGGGACGAAGGTGTTGTTTGATGCATCATCGGAGTCGATGGTGTTTGTTGATGCTCCAATCTGGGAGTAATTCCGATTGGTTTAGTGAAGAAAAGGAGAGATGGTCGGGGGTTATGGGGCTATAGCTATTAGAGAAAAGAGTTTAATTTAGGATTTCCTTTTTTGCAAGAAAGGTAAAGAAAAAAAGGTAATTTACCTAGATGCCCTCATGTGAGAGACATGTGATGGAGGTACTTAATAGAGGTGGAGTAACTGAGTTAGGATAAGGGACTTAATCCATAATGTTCGTTATAATTATTTCATTTGGGGACCTGATCCATAATTTTCATATAACTACAAGGACGAAATTTGTAATTTACTCAAAAATGTATTTTACTCTGAATTATTTAAGCAAGACACCAATGGGGCAGGGGATTGTGGTTGACACGTGGATAACGTGACTATGATGAAGCCTCACGTGGCTACATTTTAATTGGGGGGGTGCCATTCTTATAGGGGTGTTGATTGCTTTGGAATTTGAAATGTGTACTTGACTTGATTTCCATCAAATCAAATGTTAAACTCAATAATAATATATTATATTTTTTTTATTATTATTGTTTTATAAATATACATATATATATATATATA
>NC_037537.1:23836870-23837884 GCF_001531365.2 Cynara cardunculus var. scolymus
TATAATATAAATAAATAAATAAAAACAGAAAATAAAATAAATAATATATATTAATTAAAATTTTCTTTAAATAATAATAAAATAAAAAGTAATAATCACAAAAAGACAAAAAAAAAACAAAAAATCATAAAAAAATGATTAAAAACTAATTAAGGATGACATTAGCAAATGATAGGGATGCCATTAACCACCCCCTTTAATTATGGGCTCACTTGTGTTTGTGTACGACCTTTGTTATTGAATATTGGCCTTTATTGTTTCGTACGATAAATATATATATAGCTGGACATATCAATCCAATGACATGACAACACAATTAACTTATAAAATTAATTTATCAAAAATTAAAAACGTATTTGTGTAAATAAAATCAGTTATTATTTTATTTTAATGGAGAGTTGTAAAGTTTTAGAAGGAAAAAAAGTGTTTTATCTCGTAGTGCTTATCTAGTATTTATTATATTATATGTAGTTAGTTACACGAATTCAAACATATAGTTTTAATAAGTTGTACTTATATTTAATCAAATTGTAATCTTGAATTTTAAGTAATATACGGTAATAAGTACTATTTGATACATAAAAGAAAATTTTTAAGAGTTTAGTATAAATGATTTAGAATATAACATATATATACAAAAATGGTTAAATTATATTTGATTTTATAACAAATCACAAGTGATTTACAACTATTTAAGAAGAGATGTGAGATTGGTTGAGATAATCATTGGTTATAATAAAATACTTAATTATTATCTTTATAAAAAAATTATATTATTAAACGATAAATAGATTACTTTGTTATTAAATCTAAATTAAATTATAAGTAAATTATTGAATTTAAGAAATTACACAAAAATGAGAACTTTAAATAGTAAATTTGATACTAATACTGATATATATCTATACTATATTATAAAGCATTTGGCTAAAACTCTTAAAAACTCTTAAACTCTTAAACTCTTAAACCCACTCATCCCTAAACGATTTCATCCCTATCCGATTTCATCCCATA
>NC_037537.1:23839619-23874779 GCF_001531365.2 Cynara cardunculus var. scolymus
TATATATATATATATATATATAGTTTTCTCAAAATTTTATAATATTCTTTAAATTTATATTTTATTCAAAAATAAAAAATTATCGTTTTTCAAAACCATTAAAAAATTGTATTATATTGATAGAAATAAAGAATAAAATAAAACATTAAAATTGAGATATATCCCGTTTCATTACACGTGCTTCATTCTAGTCATCCTTACCTATTTTTTAAATTTAAACTATCTTTTATAGTAATTTAATCAAATAAATCATATAATAAATTAAATAAATGTTTGTTTTTAACTGATTAATAATTAAATTGGTATATTTACTGATTATAAATATTTATTATATACTATATTTTTCTAGTAATGGGTTACTAACATAATATATAAAATAAAGTATATTATTTATTATGATAAAAAAATTGAAATTAATGTTGGCAAAAAGCTTTTATTATTTAAAGGTGTATTGGGAGTCGTTGAACAACACCACTACAACTCAAATGTGTCGTGTAGCGGGAACTCCCAAGTTGATTCCTCACCCCCATCGAAAATAGACCGTGACTCCTGAAAAACTGGAATTTTAATAAAAATAAATAATAAAATATTTAATATATTCTTTGTTTTTTTAGTTAAATATTTATTTAATTAGAATTATTGGATTAAATTTGTTTGGATGGTTGTGACTTGACATTTACATAGGAATCGTTTGATTTTTATAAAAACTTTTATTAGCTTCTTATGTTTAATTTGTTAAAATGTAAGGTTATTTAGATTGTTTGTTTTTTTTCAATTTTGTTAGAGACACTTATTTCTTATTGTCATCTTATTAGGTAAGAGATAAATCAATATCTTATTTGCCTCTTATTGTTCTTCGAACCTTCGACAACGACATTTCTCAATTGATTAACCTTAATCAATCATTTTCTCTCAATCAATATCCTTACCAAATTAATTCTCACGTCTCTCAATTGATGTATTTTAATTTGATTTAAATGTGTTGAATACATTAATGACATGTTCTCGTTTAAGTGAATGTTAATTATAATTTAGGAATATTGTGAACACAATGTGCACATTATACATTGTGCATAGTGTGCACACTCTGCAAATGGTGGTTCTGTGGTAGGGATGACTGTGCGTAGTGTGCACACTATACATTGTGCACAGTAACGTCATCACTGGACGATGGTTGCCGAGAGATGTAGCAAAGAAATAAAATAAGAGAGAAAACCTAGAGATATGGCGAGGGGTTGGGTACATAAATAGATCTATTGGGTTGGGTTTCGTTTTCCAATTTACTTCAAATCGCAGGAAACTTGTCTCTTTGTAGTTTCAAGATATATATGGTGACACACAATAAATTGATATAAGTGACATTTTTCACAACCTTTTAACTTTTTACACTACGAAGGAAGAACGAAGCGGTTGGCCATGCCACCATATGTACCACCTGGGTTCGACTATGTCTATCTTCATCATTTGGAAGTAGAAGAATGTGATGCTGTTTTTTTCTGGTTTTTATTTTTTTAATCAATATTCTAAATGGCGTGCGTCATGGCATGGCGACACAGCCAAGCCTCAAGCTTTACGAATTACGGTGAGGCCATGGCGTTTTCCAATGCGTTGCGTAAGACGGAAAATCTATATACAATATACACACACACATATATATATATATATATATGTGTGTGTGTGTGTGTGTGTGTGCGTGTCAGTGTTTTGATTGAACAATAATGATTAAGTTCTTAATAATTTAAATTTATATAAAACGATAAACAAAAGAAGAACCATAAATTGATAATTTGACATCAAATATACAAAGTTCATAAAAATGATATCAAGAGATTATAACAAAAAGAACGAATGGGCCAAGTCAACTACAATGTCGATCTCACCATATTTGTGTGATGATCTCAACAGATTTTAAATGGAGTGACAAACTGATGATTGACGAACTTCGAAGGAAGAAATCAAGAAACGCTTTTGCTTGTCGTACTCGTAAATCGCATGAGTCGTAGATGCTAGTGATTAGTAATTTAGAATTTTCCATATTAGGGTTTTCTAAGTCTTTTTAAAAGCTATTTCCAGTCCACATTATGTTTACTCCTATTTAAGTTTTGAAAATTGCATTTTGCCACCCACACCTTTATAACGCCACATAATTTGTAACCCCAATTAATGCCATAACATGTCATAATGAGCTCGACAACTTGTATCCACGCCAAGAGGGTAAATGTGGCGGGAAGGTCACGCACGCCATGGCACCGCCAAGACGCGTTTTTTAGAACTTGTTTTTAATATATGAATCTTCTTCTCATTAGGGTTTTAGAAGTCGTAATGGTTTACCGTTATTTGATTGGATATTGTTATGAAACAATTTCATTAGTATGTGAATTCGGTGAAACCATGTGGTTGTTAGTATGTTCTGTTAAATGAAAAACATGAAAAATATGAGTTCTTTTTTCCATTRAGGAAACCATGAAATCTTGAAATCATTCATATAAACCATGAAATTATCGGTTTTTTCATTCATGAAACCATGAAATCTTGAAATCATTCATATAAACCATGAAATTATCGGTTTTTTCATTCATGAAACCATGAAATCATGAATTTTTTTCATCCACGAAACCATGAAATCATGAGTTTTTTAATTCAGAAACCACGAGATCATGAAATCTTGAGTTTTTTCATTTATGAAACCATGAAACATGAGTTTTTTCATTCAAGAAACAATGAAATCTTGAGTTTTTTTTTCTTTCATATTTTAACCGAATTTTTGGATTTGATTTTAGGATTTCTGTAAGATTATTGTAAGGAAATTGATTAGATGATGGAAAGTTTGTTTAGGATTTTTTTATGAATTCTTAGAAGATTTTTTTTAAAACCTTTTTACACTTATGATGTCATTTAATTTTATAAGGGTGCGTTTGGTGCGCAGACAGGACATGACAGGACAAAACAGGACAGGACAAGACAGAACAGAACAGAACAACTGTTCAGCGTTTGGTAAGACATGACAGGACATGACAGAACTGGTTAAAATGACCAATTTACCCCCAGTGAGCTGTTTAGTGTTAAAATGACCAATTTACCCTAATCACGATTCTTTCAATCGTCATCCATCTCGTTCTCTTCTCTGCTCCATTTATTAGCCAATTTGGGGGAGTAATCCGATTTCGCAATCGATAGCAACGTATTCACTCGAGGATCGCAGTCACCAGGCTTCGGCAAACAAAAGTTATTAGAATCCTTCGCCATATCTACCGAAACCGAATCTTTAAACTTAGGTATAAAACACTTTGTACCAAATCATAAAAACCAGTTGTTCATCACCCCCCAGTCAGGCTTCACTGCTCTCATTCCTTCCACTATCTATATTGCTTTATGTTTTTTATCCTTTGATTCCCTTTCTGTTCAAATTGGTTTCTAGGGTTATAATTTTGCCAAGGCCAGACGTATTTTCTTTCATTCCTTTCTGGCACAAGGGTTTTGGATATAATTGATGAAGAAATCGACATAGCAGGATTACTAATTTCTTGATTATATAATTGTTGAAACAAGTACAGAATTGATATAGCCTGTTCGTCGGCCTATAAAAAATAAGAACAGATAAAAAGCGATGACAGAAGTCGATCACTTGTTAGCAAAGAAAGTAGCTGACCGGTACCTGAAGCGTGAGGTTCTTGGAGAAGGTACCTATTTCTTTCAAAAATGTCATATTATGTATCACGATCGTGCCTCTCAGGTCTCGCCATGGTTTCAACTCCTTTTAAAAAGAGAAAAGAATCACGATACTCACCGCCGTTTCCTACCAATCTTGATGTCGTCACCGTCGTCGCCGCCGTCGCTGCCTACTGCTTACCGGTGGAAGGAGAGGGGAAGAAGGTCACAATGATAAAGGAGACGGTGGAAGATGGAGGGGAAGAAGGGCATGATGATGAAGGTTTTGAGAGGGTAGAAAGGTCAATTATTTCTTGTTCTAGTTAGTTTCATGGGGGGAAAGGTGGACAACCGTGTCCTACCCGTGTTCTACCTTGTTCCACTTAGTCCCACATAAAACCCCACCAAACATGGGACAAATGTGTTCTGTCCTGTCCTGTCCCACTCTGTTCTGCCTACCAAACGCACCCTAACCGTTATTTAATTTTTTTTAATTAAAACAAATATATGAAAAAGATTTGGAACATTGATCAAATGAAATCTACGGTTAAAATTTGTCTATAGAGTCAGTATGAATATGCGATTTTAGAAATGAAACCACCTCTATTTTTGCATATGTATGTATGACTTGGTTGATAGCTTAATTTTTGTTATTTTTGTATTATTTTTAAATCAATATATTTCATTAATTAATTGATAGAATATTTCTTGTAGTACCTTAATTTTAATTACGTATAAATGAAATTATTATCAATATAAAACTAAAAGCTTACTACTTTTCCATTTTTATATATTTTTTAGAATTAAATATATATAAAAAAACTTATAAGCATTAAATATAACTAAATGATCATATTTTGTTAAACCTAATTTAGATTTGTAGGATGTGAAAAATGTGTGATGTTATCACGTGTTGTTTTATTCCGATGTAGAAAAACATTTTGGACTACATCTGTTGAGTGAGCATGTTTGTATTATCACATATTAATAGAAAAGCAACAGACTGTCCTGATAACTTCGAATCCAACTTAAAATCATGGTGGAAGTTATTGATATCCCACTACTTGAGACTTATAAGGAGCGAACAATTATCATATTCTATCTATGTGAGACGAGTTGTTACAAATGATATTATAATTTGGTTGACGAAACTGTAACATATATACCAAAACATTTGTATGATCATTAAACATTTTGACAAAATGAAATTTCCTTAGCAAAAATTAAAAAAAGAAAACCCCCATAATGTTGGATATAGTTTTGTGCCATGGTAATAACATAAAACTGAATACAACAAATCACAAGGGTGGTGTCTGATTGGTTTGAGTTTGGCTCCAAAGGTCAAAAATACTTGGAGGTCCCAGGTTCAAATCCAAGGAATAATAAGAATCCTCTTGTGGCCACGTAGGTTCAAATGCGGTGACTCCGGGCCATCTGCAAAGCAGGTGGTCTCCCTGGTATTAGTCGGCTCGCATAGCGGGTTGGATATACAGGTTAATCAGGAAAAAAAAAACCGAATACAACAACATAGATTCACAGAGGAAGGATAAAAATGTTCACATTGAACTTCAAAATGCATTAACTAAACATTTGTGGGACGAGTATGTTAACTCGAAAAACTATTATAACTAAATTTACTTTAGATGCATGTTATCTTCTATAATTGAATTATTGTAATTTAATTTCCTTCGGGTATATTTATTAATTAAAGTTGTCATTTTAATTTTAATGATATTTCAATAAATAAATTGTTTTAAAATCAAGTGATAATTATTTATAAATTATAGAAATTAATTATATATTATGCTATGTACTAATAAAATAGTATAATAATAATAAATAAATAAATATATTATTTAATTGTTATTATCAAAAATGTTTTTTTTAGTGTTTAATGGATCCATCATTTTTAATGATTTTAATCTTTTTATAAAAATTTTATTTTTAATGGTTGAGTTACAGATGGTATAAGAATGATAAGAAAAAGAAATCACCAAAAAAGAAAAATAAATATACCTCAATAATCAATATTGATTAATAAACAAAAATTAACAGGTGAATGTTCTAGAATTAATCAGTTCGTATAACGGGTTGAATACTCATGTTAATAGAAAAAATAGTATTGATTAATGGTATGACTAGTGGTTAATTATCAATTTTAAGTGGATTCTTATTATTGAATTTAGATTTTTAGATGAATCCATATCAGTCAGATCATTTTATAAATTATTGGGTCTCAAGTTTACCAATTGTTTGTCGAGGTAAGAACTTATCAAGTCATATTACCTTACATGATGAATATGCTAAAGACCAAAAACTTACCCGATAAGTGTAAGACAATGATCAAGAGTCTTACTTAGTAAGTGAGAGCTACGATTCTTACCACGGTAAACACTTGTCGGGTAAATTATTGCATACGATGTCATTTTGGTGGACTAAAATCTTACCCGATAAGTAAATATTAATGTTAAATATTACCAGTAAACACTTACCGGATAAGTGTTTGGTAAATAACCTAGAGTATTTAAACTTTAGTTGATACATCTCCATCAAAATCCAACATATTTGGGTCACCACCTCTTATATAATATATAATATAATATATATATATATATATATATATATATATATATATATATACACACATACCCTTAATACTAGATACATGATGAAAGATGTAGAGCCAAAAATGTTGCCTTTGCCTGCATTTGCACCTGCACCATTCTACCTTTCTTCTCCATCTTCATCTTCTTTCTTCACCACCACCACCACCACCACCACCACCACCACCGCTGTGCTGTCATCATCATAACACATAAGCTCAATATGTGTGTGTGTGTGTGTGTGAGCAGGTGGAGATAGGTTAAGAAGAAAAGAAGGGTGCAGGGCAAATGCAGGTTAATGCAAATTTTCATCCATGTTCAGATCTCTGCTATACTTTCATGATATATATATATATATATATATATATATATATATACATATATCTTCCAGCAAAAGGGCTTCTACATCAACATTTTCATGCCACATATTCTCACTCTCGTTCCTTCTCTCTCTCTCACACACACACCCACACCCACACCCACACCCACACACTTTTAAGTTGAGTTAAACAGTCAAAAGTACGGTGGTTCATGGTTGAAGTTAGGGGTGTTAGTTGGGTGGTTTATTTAGTTTTCGATTTAATGTGTGTTTTTATGTAGAGAGTAGGCAAATAGGATCCATGTGTGGGAAAGTTGGGCACGAAGTAGAGTTAATGTGAGAAGTATAAGAAGGGATCTACACCCTCGGATACATATTAGGATGAGATACATTAGATTCATTCCCGTATCAAAAGTGATTCATGAATGTGTTAAAGATTAAAAGTAATCAAGGGTCCAGATCTATTCTTACGTTTCTCACCTTAACTATTTCACACACAATCTTCACCTTGTATTGCTTGCACACCTTTGAATAGTGTACACATAATGATTATCTATTTTATTATCTATCTTATTGCACGTATGCACAAAACTTGTGTATGCACAAGTCAGAGGTGCTCACAGATTCGGACTCTCAGTTCTAGTGATTGAGGTAAGTTCAACATGCCTACTACCCCTCCCAAACCTTACTTCCAGTGGTATATATTGAGTACATTTGGTTTGGTTTAATCAGTTTTCAACTTCCTTCGAGTAATAGAATCAAATAAAATTTGGTTTAATCAATTTCGGGTTTATTATTCCGTTCTGCTATCAGGTAAACCGAATATATAATATGCCTCTCAAACAAAAGCTAGACGGTGTCCCTGAGGACGGAGATCGACGAGAGTTTGCCAAATCCCTAGGTGGTGCTAGACCTTGACTCTAATGCCAAATTAGGATCCGTGGAAATCTTTTAAATCTCTTTCTAAAAGATCCTTTATCGAGAGATGAAAAATATTCCATATATACATGTTTGATAGTCAGTATCTAACCAATTTGGAACTCCAATAGTTGTTTTGCCCATAGATTCAAGTCGAGTTTAGTCCACTTACCGATTATCTAGCAATTGAATGCCGAATGCAATGGTTGAATAAACAGTTATCTTTCGAACAAAATTGCAAGATCCGGGAACCATAATGTACGCCTTTTCTCTTTTGACAAATACAATGTTTGCTTTAACAAAGACCACAAACATTTTATTACCATTTTAACGTTAATTATCGGACATTTATTAGATCAGTAATAAGAAACTACAAGATGATGCGAATTGACGTTACTTCATGTTTTTTATAAACAAAAACACTGATATGATGTTGTTTTCTATCAATTCATAAAATCTTTGTAGATTAAATTATGGTTAAGTTAATTCTAAAGCAAAACAACTTGTTCTAGCAAATATCAGTGTTCTAAAAGACCTGCCGTAACAACCGTTATGGTGTGTCGTGACTCAAGACTTGTGTCTCATGTCATGTTACGTCTGTGGTAGTCATGGCCTAATGCAACGTTTTATCTAACGTGATATTTGATTTCTTTACCTTTTTAATGTCTTGTTTATTATTTTTTAATATATAATGTATTTAAATTGTTTAATAGCATTGATTCATTGAGTAATAGTATAAAACACATACACACACACACACATATATATATATATATATATATATAGGGTATATTTCAAATGCAACCATGTCCATTTGGACAACCAATGCAACCCAATTAATTGAGATATTAATCGAAATGATGAGAGTTCATTTATTATGATTTGAATATTTATGAAAGATGAATATGGTTCATTAATTATGATCAATACTTTATATTAAGAAACAATCAAAACTTCTATGAAATCACATATTAATCAAATGAAATGGACGGTTGAGATTGAGTTGTATTGGTTGCACAAATGTCAAGGGTTGTATAATAACCAACCTCTCTCTCTCTCTCTCTCTCTCTATATATATATATATATATATATATATATATAGGCCTATTCAAGGGAGAACTGACTAGTTTGTAGTAACCGTGAGATCCAATCTTAACCACAAATCAATATATAAATTAGAAAATTTATAATTTTGGTAATTTTTAATTAAAATTTTAATGCAATGACATTTTAGGTATTTTCTCTTCTCTCTTCTCTCTCCGTCCCCGTCTTCCGGCCACCGTCCTCCGGTGATACCACAGTGTGATACTCAAAGCACATATAAGATGCATTGTGATACCACTGTGTTACATATCCGATCGACCGCATAAACGACCACAGTGTGATACCCAATCACATATAAGATGCATTGTGATACCACTGTGGTATCACCGGAGGACGGTGGCCGGAGGCCGGGAGACGGAGAGAGGAGATAGGAGAGAGGAGAAAAAATACCTAAAATGTCATTGCATTAAAATTTTAATTAAAAATTACCAAAATTATAAATTTCTTAATTTTTCTATTGATTTGTGGTTGAGATTGGACCTCACGGTTACCATAAACTAATTAGTTCTCATTTGATTAGGCCCATATATATATATATATATATACATATATATATATAATTATCTATATAGAGGAGGTTTACTTTGTAAACCATGTAATTTGTATAAACCGTATAAACCTCATTCAATCAATCATAGATTTTCAATTTTTTCATCTTTTTTGTAATTATGAGAGATTGGTTAATCATTTTTATTGTGGAAGATGTTAATCATAGATATTATCATCTTCATTATATTAATTTTAAAGAAATATATGAAACAATTTCATTAAAATTTCATAACTGTATATGAAACAATTTCATGAAACAAAATCATTAATTTAAACAATAAAATCGACGGATAAAGGTGGTTTGCACGGTTTGTACAAATACAGATGGTTTGTATTTGCTTGCTCATACACACACACACATGATATAGAGATTTGTCATCACAAATCACGCCTTGAGAAACTCCATTATCTCGCCATGTCTCCTAAAGCTTGAGGCTTGATCTCGTCGCCTCGTCATGTCTCCTGAAACTTGAGCTTGATCTTGTCGTCACGCCATACCTCATACGATTTTGAACCTTGGCAATTATTAATACAAAGATTTTCGAATTTTTTTAGAGAATATCAAACAATTCAATACTCAAGCAAAACAACTTGTTTTAGCAAGTATTCATACAAAGATTTTCGAAGAAGAACCAGAGACGATTAAAGTTAAATAAAGGTATAATTAGAAGAAAGTGACAAATAGCTCATGTAGCTTATTGAAACGCTGGCTATTTCAAATAGTATTTCAACAAACTAATTTATCAGCTAATTTTTACCAATCAAAACAGAGGTTTACAATAAACTTACAAAATAAGTTAGCTTATAGCTGATAAGACATACCCTAAGAAGACAAAAACTAAACTTAGGAAATTTATTCATCGATGCATATTCCTAAAACCCAACGGATGGAAAGTTATCACACCCGAACAAAAATTATAGGGGTCTCTGTGTAATATAAAAACTTCAAGGACTATTTTTGCTTTTTTGTAATTATCATGGAGGATAAATACACATATTATTATTTCTAGGGGGTATAAATGCAAATAATCACATTTTCAATTCAGGCGAACCGTTTCATCGGCGGTATACATCATCAGGATAAACACTCTGCACATATTGGTTGCCGTTTCGTCTCTGGATTCCCACAGTAAGCTTTCTTATCTCTTTAATGGCGTCGTCTCTGATCACGACTTCCTTATCTCTTCTTTCTCCTTCCCTCCGATTCGCTACTAGCAAACCCTATTATTATGCATCTCCGATCCCCTCTATTTTAACTAAATCTCCGAAACAGGTTCAAATTTATAAATCGCAAATTTGAGCTAAACTTAGTTTACAAATGATCTCAGTCTTTGGTTTTCTGTATTGATTGTTGCAGGTTTTTGTGAATCGACGCCGTTTGATATCATCGTCAATGGCTTCGGACTCGAAAGAATCGTCTACAATGGAGTCGAAAGAATCTCCGTCAAAAAATCCAGGGCTACGAAGTACACCACCCAGTGAAGAAACTAAGGGCTACTTCATGCAACAAACGGTATTTCATCACACATGCTTTTAAATCGTGCTTTTGCTGTATGGAACTGGATATGGATATTGAACCTTGACATAGGGTTTGTATGATGGTATCAGACCATGAATACCATCGAACTCCACTCTCGATTTTTGAACTTCTAGTAGCGATTCAAGAGAGTAAGCTGTGGCAAAGATATTACCATAATAATTAAGTGTATTGTGTGTTTGATGCTTGAGTTTGTTTCTTTTGTACAAGACTTTGTCAGGGAAGGTGTTTTGAGTTAATTTACCACTCCATATGATTCTTTTTTGTTGTTCAACATCTAACACTAGGAAATAGGTAATGACAAGAAGGTAGAAGAACATAGAAGAGAAAAAAATCTATAGTTTTAGATGATTTATTTGAACCTCATGAAGAAGAAGTAGCTGAATCATTCTAGAGGATGCACTAACTATGTACTTTGTTCTTCAGATGTATCGAATTAAAGATCCAGAAGCCAGTCTTAAGTTCTACTCAGATATCCTGGGAATGTCGTAAGTCTGCTTGTTTCATGTACTTATTACGCTCTGTGTCCTCTAAATCAAATGTCCGATTTGGTCTTTGGCATGTATGTTAGGTGGTGCTTCTCATATTGGTTACTATTTTTTATCATCATTTTTCGAATTCTTTTTTGTAAAAACAAGTTACTAACTAGAATGTGTACATTTCAGTATCAGATTGGGCATTTATTTTGGATGGATTTGGTCTACATATTTACATATGTTGATAGTGCAGGCAATCTGGTGTACTTATTTGGTATCTCTAATGTTGCTTGAATTATAAGCAAACATATTTTTAGTAATTAGTAGTAAGTAACATTTCATTTACTTCACCTTCTTCAATGTCCTTTTTATGGGGTCCCAGGTGGCAAATTCATGTCGGGACTGGGGGTACTATGCATAGCCTCCCGCTCCATCCATCTGAGATAATGTTAGACCTATCTCAAAAAATTTAACTAGAAGCATAGTTGTTAAAAGCGCACCTAGGCTCTGAGGCTCATAAGGCTCAAGGTCTTGGGCTTGGTGAGACATATTCACGAGGTTCACTAAGGTGCTAAACCTTGGCTGAGGCACCTTGTGGGCCTAGGCGTGCCTCACAAAGAGTTATTAAATACCTAGTCAAACCCTTATATTAAATAAGTTTTCTCATCTTCTCATATTCTTGAATTCTTAAGAAAAATGTTATTAAATAGATGACATAAGTCAAACCCTAATATTAGATACCAGGTCTTTAGAAATTCAAGCCTCCTCTATAAATACCCATACCTTAAAACTTCTCCCTCAAGGCTCACGCTTTATACCCTTCTGCCTCTGTTGAAGTACTGTTGGTTGCTGCATTGGAGGCTTGTACTTGCTGCATATTTCAGTTGTGTGTAACTTTGTGTGTGTGCATATATATATATATGTATGTATATATATGTATGTATATATATATATGTATGTATATTTTGATAAGATTATGCCCTGCATTTCTGAGGCCTGCACCTTGCGCCTTGAACCTTTTACAACTTTGATTAGAATTTAGAAGATGACATGGTTTCTAATTTACCCTAATATTGCATTAACATATGTGGTGGTGCTCTTCATTCCTGTAATTTCTTAGTGTCTGTCATTTGAACATGTGGTGTTGTCTTGTTAACTTTTCCCCCTTACTACTTTAGGTTTTTTTTTCTTCCTGTTTATTCCTGTTGATCATTAAAGAATGAGAAACCGATATGCTAACCAATCTAAAGGCGTAGAATTCTAAAAGAAATCTGGAAACCATCAATTATATTAGGAAGAAAGAAGTTGAACTTTCTTGTTGATCTTTGCCTCATTTTCTATTGCAGATTGCTTAAGAGGCTGGATTTTCCAGAGATGAAATTTAGCTTGTACTTTCTGGGGTATGAGGTGAGACATTAAAGCCTAGTACTACCCACAAATATAGGATGAACATATCTTTTCTATGTAATCTGAGGCAGCCATTTTGTTTACCTGATCATGCAATTGCTTCATTGAACTCTTCATGAATCTCCCAAGTTCCCTTCCTCCCCCACAGGATACCTCATCTGCTCCAAAAGATCCAACTGAGCGCACTGCATGGACATTCGGTCAAAAGGCCACAATTGAGCTTACACAGTATGAGATATCTTCATGCATTCTTCTTCATTTTTTCTCCATTCATATCCTGTCCCATATTTAAATCTAACTTTTTGATAACACTTTTCCAGCAACTGGGGCAGCGAGAAAGACCCTAAAATAATGTACCATAATGGGAACTCAGAACCTCGAGGATTTGGTATGGTAATCTCTAAAATGCAGATTTAATGTTTAATGATCAGAATCTGTTAGCAAGTGCATCACTATCATGTTGATTACAAAGTGAACTAGAAAATGAGCAAATGCATCTTTATGTTGAATGTAATGAACTCTGTTTGGTAATTGCCAAGTCAAAATGGACATGATTTGAGGGTGGAAATTGAACTCTGGGGGAGAAAATTTACTTGATGCATTTTGATGAGTCTATAGCATAAAACATTTATCTTGATGGTCATTTTTTGTGTTTTAATCTTTACTTTAATAATTATATATGTAAATTGTGTTCTTGTGATTGCTAGTCAAATGAGATTCTACAAGAATCATATGAAAAATGAAAATTTTGACTATATTTCCGAGTGCTTCTGAGGGTTGTTTGTTTGGTTTTCCATTTAGTCTTGAATGGTTAAAGCTGACTGTGGATTAATTTGTATGTATAGATTGGGAAGATTTTTTTTTGGGAGGGTTATTTCATAGATGAAAGGAGCATCTTTTTTAATTGGAAAGGGTGGGTGTGGAAAAAACTTGGCTTTCTTCATGAAGCTCCCCTAGAAGCTTATTGAATAAGTCACTTTCTATATTATCATTAAGCCACTACCAAACAAGTTATGTGTAGCTGACCAAATAATCTGTGAGACATATTGATCTCAAGATATGAGATGCTTATTAAGTTTACTGATCTTAAGTTTATTAAGCTTTTAACAAACATGTTAATGATCTCAAGATATGAGACTCAACTTTTCTTCCATGCAACTAACATGCTTCTTCTATGCCTCCAGGACATATTGGTATAACAGTTGATGATGTTTACAAGGCCTGTGAGAGATTTGAAAATTTAGGAGTTCGGTTTGTCAAAAAGCCTAACGATGGTAACTTCACTTCTTTTGATTTTACATTAAGCATTAGACATTGTGCGTCTTTGCCAATTAATGATCAAGGTGCCAACATTATTAGCTTTTGTTAAACTTCTAGCAGCGTGATTCCACTAGCTACGTCCACCGAGTATTATAAATAGTAATATGAGCTTTAAGGTTTCGATATAAGTTACGTGTGATTGCAAATCAACCGAGAGTTAGGGACTGTGTGGTTGATTTTTCATTAAATCCTGTATGGATACAGCTTGGCTTTCTACATAAAGCTCTCTCTAGAAGCTTTACTGAATAAACCACTTTCTATATCATTAAGATACTACCACACGGTTGTATATAGCTGATAAGCTACGAGTCTTTTTAAACTGCTAACTACAATTTTGTTGCAGGTAAAATGAAGGGGATTGCGTTCATCAAAGATCCAGATGAGTACTGGATCGAGATATTTGACACAAAAACCATTGCAAGTGTAGCCAAGGCTGCTGCTTAAGAGGTAATTCCTTAACCTCTGTGAAAAGGTTGGTTGATGAAGAATGGTGTTTGTGAGATTGTAATTATGGTTTCAACTCTTCTGGCCCTCCAAAACTAGAATAATGACGAATTAAACCCTCCAAAATCTGAAATGCTACATTGTTGAGTTTTCAACTTCAAATAAAGAAGTATATTGGGTTTGTTATTTAATAAATAGTAAGATTCATTTTAGGGGCCGTTTTACCAACCGGGTGTAAATGATGCGAGTCGAGTTCGAGTATCAATATACCCGACTCAAACTCGATATGCCATTTCTCAAGCTCGAACTCGAAAGCTCACGAGTAGTTAAAAACTCAACTCGACTCGAACTCGATTGCAATTTTTTAAAATCGAACTCGAACTCAAACTCGAATCAAGCTCAAATCAAGCTTAAAGGTGTTCTCTTAGTTTTTATAAAACTAAAGGGATCAACTTCAAACTTTATCATGAAAAAGTCAAAGATAGAAATTCTATTTTTCTCTCTTTTTATAACATCTTTTCTCCATTTCTTTACGATCTCTCTTTCAATGTAAGACAATTTTCACCAACATTTTTATAGTTTTTTTATTGTGATTTTAATAAAAAATAATTGATTAGCATTTATAATTAAAAAATGCATAATTTTGTTTAAATTTCTAAAAATATAAGACATTTTTATTACAAATATTTTTACAAATTTTATTTATAAAAACTAATTATATATAAAATAATCGAGTATCTCACGAGCTTTTTGAGTCGAGTATTGGGTAGCTTGACTCGACTTGTTAATATGTCGAGTCGAGTTCGAGTTCGAGTTCAAGCCGAGCCTATTCGAGTCGAATGTTGACCGAGTCGATTTCGAGTAGCTCGCGAGTTGTCTCTTATCGTTTAACACCCCTAGTCTTGTAACATTCTTTGCTATCAAAATGGATTGATGACAAACATCTTCAATCTGGTAAGTGCGTACCGGTTAGGAGTTTTTTTCCCCTCATTTACAGGGTAAGATTTTCAGTCCTTGTCATGCTCAATTTTTTAGGTAATTGATATAAGTTAGCGTTTACCCAGTAAGTGTTTGATAAAATCCCCCTTAATCTATACCATCTTATAAAGCATTTGGCTAAAACTCTTAAAAACTCTTAAACCTGTTCATCCCTATATTTAAAAACATATTCAATAAAATGTAATTGATGTCATAAAATTTAATATTTTGTTTGGTAATTAAAAGTTCTCCAAACCGTTTAAAGTTTAAACATTTTATAAGAGTTTTTGCTTATCTGATTCATTATATCTGAATAATTTAAAGCCAAATTCCATCAACTTGTATAATTTACTGTTACTATGCATCTATATATATATAGGATTGGCTTTCGGTGAGAAAGGAAATTATGATGAAAAACGTAAGAAAAGATCTCCACTCTTGGATCAGTTCTAATTGAATGTCAACACTAATGAGGTGCATCGAGTTGCACTAGATCAATTTCCTTCTAAGTTCTAAAGCACAACTCATGGGTTGACATGAGATTAAAAGTGATCAAAGATTCAAATCTCTTTTTACGCTTCTCACAATAACTTTCTTTCTCACACGATCATTTGTCTCTATATATTTTTGTTTACTTTATAAATTAAGTCATTTGTATAAATCGTACAAACCGATCTTATTCGTTGATTCTATTGTTTAATTTAATAAAATTGTTTAATCCCATGAAATTGTTTCATATATTTTTATTTCCATGTAAAAATGAAATTGCCAATGTATTTCTCATTTTGATGGAATTTGTTTTCGAAAATTAATACGATAAAGATGATAATGTCCATAATTAACCTACTCTACAATAGAAATGACTAATTAATTCTCATAATTAAGAAACAAGTGAAAAAGAAAAGAAAATTTGTGATTAATTGAATGAAATTTGTATGAATGGAGAGGTTTACTAATGGGGATGTTTGTTTTTCGTGAGACCCGTAAGACCAATTCTTAACCCTTGGATTAGATCTACAATCGTCAGATTTGAACATTTATAAATGCCACGAGACTCCTCAATAATCACAAAATTGCCATCATGCAATTTAGACCATTAGATCATTAACTTATAAAGTTGATCAATGAACATAAATTGGTCTTACAGGTCTCACGAAAAACCATTGGTCTCTTATGATTCCTATTCTATATATATATATATATATATATATATGTGTGTGTGTGTGTGTGTGTGTGTGTGTTTGTGTGTGTATATATATATAGAGAGAGAGAGAGAACTTTTTTATATTTGTACAACCAATATAATTCAATCTTAACCGTTCATTTAATTTGATGAATATGTAATTTGATAGAAGTGTTGATTGTTTCCTAATATAAAGTATTGATCATAATTAATAAACTTTATTCATCTTCCATAAATATTTAAATCATAATGAATGAACTCTTATTATTTAGATAGATATTTCAATTTATTGGGATGTTTAATGTCAGACTCTATAAGATCCAATGTGAAGTCAATTTATGAACGTCATGATGACCAAATGTGTAATATAATCAAATGTATTTAGTTTTATAGAATATTTTGCTTTATCAGTAGGATTTAAGACTTATCTTATATTTTAATATGTTTATCAGTTGGTCATGAGTTAGTTTATAAAGTTCAAACGTATTAATAAGATGTATATATGTAATATAAGTTGTAAATGTTATATAATATAACAAATTGAGGGTTTTCAAAAACTATTTAAGTTTCCATTTTTATTGTTTACAGAATAAGAATATTATAAAAATTGAAATCTTTTGTATGTATTATGTGATATTGATTTGTACATGATGATTTGGTATCTGTATTCTTAAACAATTAAGAGTTTTTAAATTTTTTATAGTATTAGAAAAGCACTCGTATAATGCAACGAGATATATTTCGATCTCAATGTTTGGTTTTATTTTGTATGTGTAGATCTTATAATACAGTTTATGTGGTTCTGAGAAAAAGAATAATATTTTTATTTTTGAATAAAATATAAATTTAAAGATATCATAAGATTTTGAAAATAAATATATCGATATTAGTATCAATTAACTATTTAAAAGTTCTTATTATTTTGTGTAATTTAAATCATATTTAACTCAATTTTTTATTATAATTTAATTTAGATTTAATAAAGAAGTAATTTATTTTTGATTTAAAAATATTTAATTTTTTGTAAGGATAATAATTAAATATTTTGTTAGAACTCAATAATTATTCTAATTATATTTTAAATTTTTTATATTTAAAATGAAATGTATATATTGTGTTTAATTATGTTTATCTGCAGTCAGTTATACGAATTCAAACATGGAGCTTTAATAGTTTGTACTTACGCACAGTTTATTTGTAATTTTGAATTTTAAGTAATTTACATCAATAAACAATACTTCATGTATAAAAAAAAAATTAAGAGTTTTTGTTAAATGTTTTATAATATAGTATAGATAGGTAAATAGAATAAAGATCCAGAGAGAATTTTGGAAAAAAGAACCGGAAAACCATGAAAATTTATCAATATCAAATTAAAGATAATAAAATGATTGTTTCTTTGGTGTAATTTGTATTACTCTAATTTTATTTTATTTTTTGTATTTTGCTAATTTTTTATTTGAAAATTAAAAGAAAATATTTGTATTTTAAAAGAAAAGTGGTTATAACTGTATTTCAATCACATTTGTTGAATCATCTCAATCTCATGGTTTAAATGGGTTATTCGGTTATTTTGGATTCATTTGATCTCATCTGTAGCGAATATCCTATAAATATGTAATTTTGGAGGGAAAAAAAGTTACTAAAATCTCGTTTTTCTCTATTTTAACATGACTGTTGAAGTCGATGTTGCTTTCCAGTTCACTTAATTGAATTGTCAGCTCACCAATTCAAAATCTGAATGGAGACATTAAGACGTCTTGGATCGCTGAAAAAACAATTAAAAAGGGCAATAACATGTAATTGAAGCTTAATTTCAGCATTCTGACTTTACTTTACCCCTTCTTCAAGCAAAATTTGCAATGATTTACCAAAATCACCCTAACCAAAATCTATATGGTGTATACGAAGGTATCGTTTACCAAACGCTTACCCAGGTAAGCACTTATCAAGTCACTTTACTTTACTGGATGAATATGACAAGGACTAAAAATCTTAACCGGTAAGAACGAAGGCAAGAATCGAGAGTTATCTCTGTTAACCGGTATACCAAATACCCATAGGCAATCAATCTGCATCTCTTTAGACTCTTAAGGGCACAATCGTATATTCACAACCCTAATGTGGAATTCAAGTTAGGCTTAGAATCACCAAAAACATGCACCCTTTTTCTTTCTGTGCCAATTTACCAAAAACATCCTCAACCCAAGTTGTGAAAAGCTTTTGATTCAAAGGGCACAATCGTCCATTCACACCCCTTGTGTAGAATTCAAACCCAGTTTACTTTAGGCACTATTCACGCAACACTATCACCTAATGTACAATTCAAGTTAGGCCAAGTATCACCACTCTTTTCTTTCTCCTTACAATTTACCAAAAACACCCCAGATGCTGGTCAACTCAGGCTGCATTTCCATTGGTCCCAAGGGGGCATTCTCGTCTATTACACACAATCCCCCCCCCCCCCAACAAAACCTTGTGCTTTTCTTCAAGAATGTAAGCAAGAAATTGAGCTTTATATCAAACAGACACTTTTGCAAATCTCATACCTCAATTCCTGAACTCGAACTTGTTCGTTATGAAGAACGTCATGAAGCCCGGAAACGGCAAGAGATTCACCGTTATATCTCTCGTCTTCATTGCGTTCTTGTTCACTTTCGCGTCCATTAATCAAATACGTTTCGACCATCTTTCAAACTTCAGAAGATGTGCTATCTCCCCATCTTTATCAAACGACTCTTCGCTATCCATGAAGTCATCAGACGACGAGATCCGAATCCTCCTCGGGATCCTAACACTCCCGGACCAGTACCAACGCCGCCATTTCCTCCGGCTTGTTTACGGGACGCAGTCCGTGGTCGGAGCAAGAATCGACGTGAAGTTTGTTTTCTGCAACCTAACGAAAGAAGACCAGAAGGTTTTAGTGGCACTTGAGATAATGCAATACGATGATATCATAATATTGAACTGCCAAGAGAACATGAATAAAGGGAAGACTTACACCTACTTCTCGAGCTTACCGGATATGCTGATTGACAACTCCGAGGCGGCCAACGGTGGCGGAAGGCGGCAGCAATACCCACCATACCATTACGTGATGAAGGGTGATGACGATGCGTATTTCCGGCTGAACGAGTTGGCAGAGAGCCTGATCCCGCTACCAAGAGAAGACTTATACTACGGCTATGTTATCCCCTGTCCTAGTATGGATCCTTTCGTGCATTACATGTCGGGAATGGGATATTTGGTATCATGGGATATCGTTGAGTGGTTAAGAGATTCGGATATCCCGAAAAAACACTTAGAAGGGCCCGAAGATAAAGTTTTTGGAGATTGGATTCGAGAGGGACGACGTGGGAAAAATCGGCATAACGCTAAGTGGTCTATGTATAATTATCCAGAGCCGCCAACAAGATGTACACACGAGCTTTGGCCCGACACAGTGGCCGTACACCTTTTGAAGACGCAAGAAAAGTGGATACGGACATTGCAGTACTTTAACGTTACCCGAAATATGAAACCTTCAAAACTGTACCATATACCTTAGTTGATGATGATGATGCTATACTACTACATTCTAACCATTTTTTGCTGGAATTTTTCACAGTAAACAATAAAGATTTGATTTTATTGCTAATTTATAGTTCTTAACTTCTTATGTTACTATCTTGCTGATTTGATGTATTCAATTGGCAAATAAATGCTAGGCTTTTGGGCCACTGAGGATTTTCATGGCTGTTATCTTCAGGGCCCCATAGATGCGTGCAAGCTGGTCTGAACACCTACAGAAGAAAAAACGATAAGTATTCAGACAGTAGTTTTTACCTGTATGCGCCAACTGTTGAGCGTTTGCTGTTACCTATGGAATTAGCTTCTTAAAATCCATATATATATCTGAATCTACTGAATGCTTTATCAGACAAAATACAATTTCCTCTGTGATCTATGATAACTTGATAAGAACACAAGTACCAGTGTGTCCAATATTCTCTGTGTTAGGAAATCAGAATGTCTGTACACTTTCAGACCAAACTGCTTTACCACCTCTTCTGTAGGTTGTGATGCTGCAGACCAAATCAAAAACCATTTATCAGCACCATTACACAGCTCTTAGTCTAAAGGGCTGTTTTTAATTGAGATGGGCAGACTTGGAAAAAACTTGCATAGAGCTCCCCCTAAGAGCTTACTGAATAAACCACTTTCTATATCGTTAAGCCACTATTAAACGGTGATATATAGCTGCCAATAAGTTGCGAGTCTCATTAAGCTTGTTAAGCTGCTAACAAACAGAAATGCTGAAGGCCCAACCAAAATATCAACACCATTGCTAAGCTTCAAGTCGGCTTATAAAGAAAAAAAACGCAGAATTTGAGAGCTAGAGAAATTGCTGCATATTTAAGCAATGGAATCAATAGGAACCATATGCCTCTAGAAATTTAGATTTTACTGCAAGCTTGGTGATTCAGTCAATTACTTAATTAGACATCAGAAAGAACACAATCTAATACAGATAAATCAAACATGCATTCATTAACAATTAGCATATATTTACTGAAATTTCAGTGGTTGATCGGACCAATAAAACCAAAACCCTTAAACCCCAAAGTAAGAACATTAAATGTATTTGTGCGCAGATCAATCGAAGGAGACGGAAGAAAATGTACCTTTAATTTTGTGTTTCAATAATGCTGATCTAGAAATCCCCCAATATGTAACAAGAACTCGTGACGTGACGGCCTTCAAAACCCCGTTAAATACCAGCAAGCCCCGCTAATTGCAAATTGATGAATGAGATAGAAAGTCGCGTAATCTCTTTCTCTTGTATATTTTCATACATACAAAAAGTAGACCACTCAAATATACAACATATAATAACACTAAAAAAAATGAAAATAGAAGTGTCTCCATCTCCGACCCAATACAAAAAAAAAATGAGGTAGAAAATGTTGGTATTTACATTTGGGGTCAATAAAGTAGGTCTCTATAAATATATATTGATATAATATTAAAGTTTTATAATTATATATATATATATTGATTTAAAATTTAATATATTAAGATGTTTATTATTATCATAATATTAAAAGTGGTTTTTAGTGTGTGGTTGAAGTAGATTTTTTCTAGTGTTTATCAGTTTTGAGTTAGAGATATCCTGAAACAGGAGATTTAATATGAAAATGTCAGACTTCAATTATCAAAGTAGAAATCGTCGATCTTCGACGGCTTTGAACTCTGGCACAATTTTCTCTGTACTCATCTTTTTCAACAATTGTACTTTCAATAAACAAAACCAACACTAGAACAAAATTGAGTTTGCAAGACGTCAAATTTTTTGAAGTAATATTTTATTTATTTTGGAGAACTTAAGGTTCTAGTGTCAAACAATTGTTTATCCTGAGAAAAGCGTTCCAATATGTTTATAAGACATTTTTTCCAAATAATCTTATGCATAGTATGTCAAAGGTTTTCTACAAAACTTGTTAAGTCATATAAAAACGTCCTATTAACGCTTTTACACAAGATACGTAAATGTTTCGTTCTATAAATTTAAAATCTTATAAAATAGTCTATTAAGACATTTTTACATTTTTAACGTCCTACAAACCTAATTTTGTTATAGGATAATGATGCAATTTTGTGACCATTGATGAGTGATTTTGATTTTATGGTTAAAGGTGGAGGGACACAAATATATAAAAGATATATTGAACTACATTGTTGTAATAAACTAGATGTATTAAGCATTTCAAACATGAAACAACCTAGTTTCGTAAAACCTGTAAAACTATTCCAAAACTAATTAGACGAGTTCTTTCATCTTACCAAACAAGCTGAGTTAAATGAATCTCGAGTTCGAGCCCATAAATGAGTATTGAACTCGAATATAGAAAAAATATTTGAGCTCATGTTCAAGCCGTACTGTTAAAGAGTTATTCGAGCTCGATTTTTGGTAATATTTCTTGAGTTAAACTCGAATAACCTGTGAATCAACACCCCTACATACATATGTATTTTTACTACTACTACTACTGTTATTATTATTATACATATACACTGATATATTGTGTTCGAACATTTCAAAACCAATTTCAGAGTTGAACATTCCAAAATTCAGATATAAGGTAAGAGCTTACCCCGAGTGAGCATGCAAGAACCAAGAATCTTACCAAGTGAGCAATAAGCATTTACCGTACAAAAAACAGTTGAGAATATTACCCAATAAACGGCATCTTAGTAGCAGGAAAAACCAAGTACAAAACTTGAGAAAATGTATAAAATGTAAGATATCTAAAAACATGATCATGGATTATTAAGCTGAAAGGTATCATTCATGGGACTAGAACTTGCGCTCCCATCACAATCTAACGTACAATTCCATGTATTGCCCCATTGCAAGAACATGAATATTACCAAAAATGGGTCAATTTTTCCCAAAATCCAATTAAACATCAATCAATATACCATTTAAATGTTCCAAAATGATTTCATCAAAGACTTACCGACTCTGCGGCTTCTAACAATCGTAAGAAATGGAAGAACGAATCCACTTTCAAACCGTATCAAGGCTTGAGAGCAAGTGCAAGACCCCACTTGGGGGCTACTTCAGTTTTCTTGGTATCATACTCGGCCGAAAAGGTTATCAATGACTTTGGCCGCCATTCTCGTTGGCACACCATTGCAACTTTTCCATTGTCGGAGAACCGGGTTCTGACAGTGTTGTAACGATCAAGAACGTGAGCACTTCCGATTGTGAAACTGTTTTCCAACGTAGATAATCCGTGTGTCATCTCAGCAACAACTTGAGTATTGTTTGAGGCATCCACAGAGTGTACATAGGATGCCTTCAATGTTTGCCCTTTATCCATCCTGCATTTTCAACATCATGGTTGGTTAGGCTAATAGCATCAATAACAAATGCCCTAAAATGAATTTCTTTACGGTGCATTCTGTACAGATGAGAGTGAGGTACATGGGTAGTTTTGTAATTTACCAAACTTGTCTTTTTGTGCCACCTATTTTGGTGTCAATCATGGCCAGTCCCGGTCTAAATGTTGCACAAACATAGAACAAGTCTTTGTTTTTTCATGTCCCATCCTGTCGGACATACAAAACACAGGGGATGAAACTAATTTGCTAGATTGGTTTCCTTCTCATCTCTAGCTTAGAATGCAATTTCTATTTTGGGACGTTTCCAAGTTGAAGGTACCGATATACCCACTATCATCTTCACAAATAAATTGATGATGGTTTGGACTTTGGATCCACAAGATACCTTTGTTTTGCCTCTATGAACGGCTAATCTAGACATTTGACCAAAAGGTCGATCAAATTTCTTAACACACGAGACCATTATGCATGCAACGGACAGCATGAAAAGCAAATAGTCTCCTCAAGGCCACTGGGGATTTTACTAACTGTTATTTTGGCACAACCTAGGATGGCACCCACAGTTACAAAAAGAGAATATTATGAGAGTACAGAAAGAAAAACTGAGGATTATACATACAATATAAGCGCAGCAGAAAGATCGGGTTTGTTAAAGCTTATCCCAGCGGTGTACTTGGTGAAAGAAGCAGAGGCAGTATCAAATCCAACTTCACCACCAAGAAGTATTTCCTTGCCACCAACTGCTGCAGCAAGATTTAAAATTGGGGACGGATTCAGGCCTATGCTAGAATCAATGGCCACTCGAGGATGAAGGTACTGAATATCAAGCTGAGAGCAAATAGAAACAACTCAGTTACCATTTTCTGTAGCCATATATAATATTATCACCAGAAGTTTTTTGTTAAAGAAATTCCGTAGCATCAACAAATAACAAATGCTATCCTTCCTGATATATTAGGTGTTTCTGCTACACATCTTCAATAATAGTTCAGGAAATGAGGTAAAATGATAACACAGACAAGTTTCAAAAAAGGTATGTTTTTACAGCAAAAATCACCTCATCAATGGCCCTAGAGTAAATGTTATGCTAATTTAAAGGTAGACGCCTTAAGGTTCATTTGAGCTTTATATCTGTTTGGCAAAAAATGTAATTTACAAAAATATTAGCCACACAACTTGCAGGTTTTGTCCTAAACTTCATAACAACTAAACCATCCACATAGTTTGAACATCCATCACAAACATAACCCTTTCAACCCAGCTAGATTTAACATCTATAAACTCTCAAAACAATGTGTCTTCTTCAACAACAAAGACACTTTCTAATGCAAAACAAACATTCACATTCTCATCCTAAAACCATGAGACATCAGTTACTTGTGCGGAAAGAGAGACCAATCTAGAAACAGAACTTGTTGAGTGCAAAGCAATATAAATCCCACCAAAGAAAAAAGCAGAACTTGTTAATTGCAAAGCAAGCTTTCGCTGATCAATTCAATACATCTCTCAAATCCAGAAATGATAATTTGGTTTGCTCTAACACAGTAAAAGACTAGATGAAATTAAACCAAGTAGCTTTTGGCTACACAAGAAACATAATTAACCCATATTCCCAAGGGAAACCTGATATAGGAGAATATGGTACATTCGTACAAAAAGAACAGTTACAAGTTTGATGCTGATCGCCTGCAACCAATTTCCCAGTCTGATAGAAGGCCAAAGCTATGTGGATGCACAGGAAGATAGATGCAATCATATGGATGAATCTTCAGTGGCACGTTCGTACACGTCATTATGGCGTATGAGATGAACAGGCATGTTTGTTTGATGGACAATGATGGGGTAAAACTATGCTGTTAATATCGCGATATATCGGATATCGCTCCTAGAGAAAATATCGGTCCATAAATATCAGTCAAAATATCGTCCCCGATATTATCGGCGATATTTTCCGATTTTTCCCGATTTTTAGCGATATTTTGATGCAAATATCGGACCGATATATCGATTTTTTAGGGTTTAAATATTTGGGCTTCTGTTACTTCATGGGACTAGTTTTTTGGGCTTGGTAACTTAAATTAGGTCTGAAATTGATCTGCCTCCACAACGGTCTTCTTCTTTCTTTTATATTAGCTCATTTTTGAACACTTTAGATGATGTGATGTTTTAATTTTGAAACTATATTTCTAAACTCTAATTAATGCATATTATATATATAATTCTAAGAAATAGTATGTTAACCGCTATTTTGGACCGATATATCACCGATATAACCGATATATCGAATATCGGTCCTGACCGATATTTCGTATTCTGACCGATATAACAGCATAGGGTACAAAGATGAAATGGTGTATGGTAATTCCCCTATCCTGCCACCAAAACGCCTGAGTGAAAAAGACCATCTCATACAAACACGCCACTATTGACAGGGTATGCTACTAAGGATGAATTAGAACTTAATTAAACTGCCCTTATGGGCAAACTCGAATCTGACCCAGGTAGGAATTCCAATCTGTCAAACACCTCAAACTTTTAAAGTACTTGCAATTGGAAGAAAAGAACAAGGGTAAAAAATTCTATTCAGATTAAAATGAATCTATTCCGAGACTCAAAAAAAGAGCCAATAGCAAGAACATTCTAAAATGAAAATCGCTGCCAATTTCATTGGACTATGGGAATAGTATATAAAACCCTTCAAAGAGTTTGTACTACATTTGTATTTAAAGATGTGTGTTAACCTATCATCCAAGCTTGCAGATAAATTGCACGTGTGATTGCAACTGGATCGGTCGCTTAAACCACTTCTGTTCCTAATTACTAAATCGTTGTTTTGCTGTAGAGGATCATTCCATCGTATTCTCCTACTCAGCCCTCCAGTATTTTCTAAATAGAACCATTACTAATCTCACTCCTCTCTGGAAGAGTAATTGCAGACAGCTAAATAGAATAAAGCTTTTTATGTCTTTTGATGTTCTACACTGTATAAGTATTTGTGCTTTACACAGTACGTAACTAGCTAGGCAGGCTTGGGTCATGTTCTAATTCAAAAATCTAACCTGAGTCATGTGAAAAGACATGGCAGAAGCAACTTACTTATACACACGGTCACATGTATTTTTTAACGTTTTTTACCTGATGTCACCTTAAAGAACATTGGAAACAAGATAAACCATACTTCAGGCTTCGATTTGTACAACAGTGCCAGTACATTTATTTAATACCCATTATTCTTATTTGACAGGATCTCTTGCTTTCCTCTATGTAACTTCTACTTCCATAACTTACCGTATTTGATATTTTATTTGTAATTGTGTTATTTTTCTTTTCTGTCCAGCAGCGAGGATTACAGTTCTTTTCTGGGAAGTTGTGAAAGCTTTGATGAAAATAACACAACTTCCTAGAAATCTTATAATAAGATTTGAAATATGAAACATGATTTGATTCARGACGACTCGTGATTGGAAAAGTAGGTCCATATTTACAGCATAAACAGATCATATTATATTCAACACTTGAAAATCACTTACCTTTCCAGACTTGTGATCAGGAACATCAAAACTTAATACTGCTTTCATACAGGGCATTACTTCATGAACAGTTACTTTTGTTGAGACCTGCAAAATGAAGAAAACTTATAATATCCTACAGAACATCTAAATTACAGGCATAGATAAACCTAGAACCAATTGGCCAAAAARCGCCYCACTAATTSTTAAGTACATATARGCAATGCATATTATGGCCATTCCTCGCCAAAAATTTCCAACTATGCAATTTGGCTGCTTTATATTGCTGGCAAACAACTATTTGGTAACTAAGAAGCAATTAGACAACTACAAGTTTTCATCATAATCTATACAAAGAGAAGTCGCAACACTTGATTCAGAGAGCAGAGTCCTCAGTTCTTACATTTGAATATGTATCAACTTTTACATCTACAATGGTCCTGCCGCTCTTGTACTGAGCACTTATATCTCCAAGAAAAATTTGACCTTTTTTCAAACCAGTAGCTGTCAGCCCCTGAAAGAAAAGAAGAGTATAAAAACAAAACATTAGTGATTGTTATCCAATGCTAGTGGAATAAAGGTGGAATATATTTCGGCTGATTACAATAAAAACTAACTAACTAATATACGTTAATATGTTCAAACAAAAGAAATATGATTATGATATATGGTAGTGAACTTTGAGCCTTAGCCATCTTAAGTTCCAAGACAAAAACCTTCAAAGATATGCACACAACACTCAAGTGTACGGCATCTACCGTGCTTAGACCCCAGATTTATCCTAGAACCACTACATGCTCCATAGAAAATCCCTGGATAGAGTAGCTACTGCCCTTCTCTTAAAAACAGAGAAATAGCATCCATTCAATGCCTGTCTCCTGCTAAACATGTGGACGTTTGTCCATATGAAGATTGACAAGACTGGAAAATATGGTACCCCCAGTAAAAGGTCAAAGTCGCACCAATTGAAAAGAAACTTAAGCAGCAGCACTTGCCCGCATGAAATGGTTTGGCAACATCCAAGCTGATGCTTTGGATAGGCCCATTAAAGAAAGAGACTTGCATGGAAAATTTCTAGAGAGGCCAAGGAGACCCAGATTAAAACTTTATGAGAGACTTGAATATAAGTTACAGGAGGCATTTTTAGGTTTGACAAACTGACCTAAAACTCTAATCCCCACTAACCCATTGCCTGAAAATATCTGTACATTATCCAAACATATTATAGATACACACACATATCGGATGGACGTCAAGTGGTTGATATTATCCCCCTGAGGCCAGAACTTCTTGTTTCAGAAGGGGAATCTATCAAATTTGATCAACAATTGACAAGTAATCCTAATGTGGGCGGATTTGGTCAAGGAGATGCAGAAATAGTACTTCAAGATCCATTACGTGTACACGGCCTTTTCTTCTTCTTTGCATATGTTATTTTGGCACAAATATTTTTGGTTCTTAAAAAAACAGTTCGAGAATGTTCAATTCCAAAATGAATTATATATATATATATATATATATATCATATTATAGATACACACATGCAAATACATATATATATATAATATATAGGTGTGTGTGCATGTATATTATGTGTAAATATGCATGCATTTATGCATACATACATATATGTGTGTCTCTCTCTGTGTGTATGTATATTGTATGTGTATATACAGACATACTTATAAATACATATACATGTATGTGTGTGTAAGTGTGTAACAAGTAAAATTTCATGATCAGATTAGTTAGGAATTTTTCTTCCTCTATCTGTCAGACACCAACAACACAAAGCTGCACAAGCAGTTTTTCCTACTTTTAACCACCCTAGTTTAACTCCATAATCAATTCAGATCGTGATTAGATAGATTCCAGAAATCCAAACCATGTAAGAAGGAATGGAAACTAGACACAATCTATTATCACATTCATACCATGGGAGTAGATCCAGGAACTGATAATACAAACTTGTGGTCATAGTTGTAATCTTTGGTCAAGAGATCTGCATTAGGCAAGAAAATTGGTCAGCTTTGTTTTCTTTTATCATAAATATTAACAACTCTACCACTTAAAATTATAGATATAGAAGTTAAATCAGACATCATTTTTCTACATATACACAGGATTCATTTTTACATGCCTACAACTACATAAAGATAAAATGTACATACAAACATAGATCACCAAATCTACATAAACCAAGAAACGTTAATTAGCTAAAGTTGCAGTTAGAGTAAATAGATGTCAACTTTTAGCCTTTATATAAATATACAAGATATTGTATACAGAGGGCAAAAGAAAGTGTATATATACTGTATAGAATAAAAACAAGAGCATTGACAGTGTCCTAACTACATTTGCGAGCCCTCAATTTGAATAATCAGCACAAGCCTTCAAGAGCATAAATACCCCATTCATTTATCAAGTTAACTACTTCAAATTCATATATAACACTCCCAAACTCTCTCTTTATTGATCAGTTGTGCTTACAATTTGTCATTAACGAATTTGAACGATCAACTTGCACAACAATTCCCTAAATGATTGCACTCAAATTTGTATTGGGTTATACTTCATGCCAGTCATATCAAACTCAATGAATGGAAAAGGGTATGGGTCAAATTCATATATAACACTCCCAAACTCTCTCTTTATTGATCAGTTGTGCTTACAATTTGTCATTAACGAATTTGAATGATCAACTTGCACAACAATTCCTTAAATGATTGCACTCAAATTTGTATTGGGTTATACTTCATGCTAGTGATATCAAACTCAATGAATGGAAAAGGGTAAGGGTCAAAACCACAATAAATTACAATGTCATCATTTATCACTTACATGTTGATCAAACAATTCCTTGAATGATTGCACTCAAGTTTATATTGGGTTATACTTCATGCTAGTGAAATCAAACTCAATGAATGGAAACGGGAAAGGGTCTAAACCACAACAAATTACGATGTTATATCATTAACTCCATTTCTTTATCATCATAATTTTACTGTTTGTTTTTAGTTACTGAAATTGGGTTGAGGATGAGAACTTGAAGAATGTCATTGTGAGGGGTTTTCCCAACATGGCATTATGGTTACAGTAAGGCATTAAAAGAGACCAAATTCATTTATATAAGCGCATCGCATGTCCTCATGATACATCTTGGAAAACATACAGTCAACACATGAAATTTCAACTTGCTAACTTATAAGTATTAAGAACAATGTATTAGAAACAAACAAAGAACAAGCAATAGCAAGTAGCAACTAACGTCGTGGATAATGAATATAAAATGGAGGCTTACCTTTTGCTCGTTTGCCGATATCTGAAAAGGGTGCTGGACCATTGCCCATTGTGAATTAGAATTCACGTTGCTCCCAGCTTCCAATCACAGCCTGAGAGGCATGTCAGATGTCAATAAAGCATCACTTAAACATACGACAGAATATAATCACACAAGCATCGCTTGACTCATTCAAGCAACTCACCACATTCAGTCAACAAATTAGTGGTTGACCCGGCATCACCAACCTCATTGAACACCACATCAACAACGAGGCGGTTATCATGGGAGGAGATGCAGAACGGCAAGGCCAAGGCCTCTGTTTCAACTGTGAAGAGAGATTTGATCCGAGGCACAAGTGTCACAAACCACGACTATTACTATTAGAAGGTTGTAGCGACACAAGGAAGACACTGATGAGGCGATAGCGACAGGGTTGAAAATAATTAGTCAACGTGAACCTTGAGGACAAGGTTCAAGAAAAAGGGGGCGGCATTAATAAGCATAGGAGATATATTAGTGTAGTTCGAATAGTTTGAACTAGTCAAATTATTAGTTATTTTCCATATTTTCATGTTTAGAGTTTTGGGCTAGAAATTAGGGCAGTGCTCAAGTAGTTTTTCATTTTCAGAAATCATGTATTTAAGTCTGTCACTCACTTCACAGCAGCAGGGAATCATATTCTGAATTTATCAAAGTTTTCTTGAACCCTTTTCTCTCTATAAAACAATCAGCTTTGAATGGGCCCTATGAGTGGTATCAGGGCCAAAAGGCAATGGCAACCAACAAGGAAAGAAACTGAACAACTTGAAGCCACCGTTGCCAGCTTGCAGGATCATCTCTCTCGTCTAGAGCTCGAGATGGTTGACAAGTTCAACATTTGGAGGATGACATTAGCAAAATGACCGACACGTTGCTTTCCAAACAAAAATCACCAGTTAACTTATGTACTGGTCATCGGGGAGACAGGTCTGGGGTCAAAGATGAGAGGAGGCCAATGTTCTCATCCAAGCTCGCTAAGTTGGAGTTCACTCAATTTTCCGAATGGTTCTCAAGGGTGGAACACTTCTTCAAGTACAAACATACCGTTGATATCCAAAAAGTGTTGTTGGCATCTTTCCACCTTCAAGGTGAGGCTAACCAATGTTGACATGGTTAAGGAGGTCCTTTCGGGGTGGGAAGCATTGACAAAGCATTGACACGGTTTTGACCGACCGAGTGTGAACTTTGACAAAGCATTATCAAGGGTGGAACAAGTAGGCTCCCTATGAGATTACCAACAGGAATTTGAAAAGCTTGACAACCGGGTGCAAGAATGGACCCGAAAGGCACTTGTAAGGACTTTCATGGGAGTTCTTCGAAAATTGCGGATGGAATTAGAATGTTTAGGTCCCACTCAATGAAGGAGGCAATCAACTTGGCATGTAGCAAGATGAGCCGCTTGAATCGATAAGCAACTTACCACATTCAGTCAACAAATTAGCAGTAGACCCGGCATCACCAACCTCATTGAACACCACATCGACAACGAGGCGGTTGTCATGAGAGGAGATGCAAAAACAGCAAGGCAAAGGCCTCTGTTTCAACTGTGAAGAGAGATTTACTCCAAGTCACAAGTGTCACAAACCACGACTATTAGTAGAGACACCAAGGAAGATACCAATGAGGTGATAGCGACAGAGTTGAAGATCAATTCGTCAACATGAACCTCGAGGACAAAGTTCAAGAAAAATGGGGCGGTATTGATAAGCGTAGAAGATATATTAGTGTAGTTTGAATAGTTCGAACTAGTCCAATTGTTAGTTATTTTCCATATTTGTAAGTTAAGAGTTGTGAGCTAGAAATTAGGGTAGTGCTTAGTAGGGGAGTCAAATTCTAAATTTATCAAGGTTTTCTTGAACCCTTCTCTCTAAAAAAACAATCGCTTTTGAACGGGACCTATCACCAACCAACTGTCCTTTTCTTATTCCTATCACCAAAGATAAAAAAGTACCTCCACAAAAAAAAATTGCTCCAATTTTAGTTTATATCAGAACGAGCAAAATTAGAAAATAAATGGAAGAAGAGTTGAAAGAAACACATCAGAACCCTATAATTATTTGGAAATGGAATGTAAATGTTGCGTTCTTAAACCTACATAACATATCCAATTATTTGGTGCATTTTGTCTCAATCGTGGACCTAGAAATTGGAAGCCTTGTAACCAAAATTTAAAACGATAAGACAAGTCAAGTCGTATCTAGCCAGCACCCAAGCTACACCTTACGGTACTCTAACTCAGGTATTGGATCTTCATACCCAACGACGAACCATGTTTTACATTCCTTGTAGTTATGAATGCATTGCATGATTATATTATAAACAAGTATGGCTGGGGGAGGGTAAAGGGTGGGTTGGGGGAGGGTTATTGAACCGACATTTGGATGAGGGGAGGGGTAGAGAGCCGAATTTAGGTTGGAGAGGCCTAGGATAGTTAGAGGATGCATTTCTCTTAAAGTTGTTTGGTTTATCGTACTTTCTAATTCCAATGTGTCACAGTGTCAAGTCCCTCTTTTGCTTTTCATAATCATCAAAATTTTCAAGCCTTTCCAAACCTTTTTCACAAGCTAGTGGTCTTCACTCTTCACAAACCACCCTATGGGGAAAGGGTTGTCGACAAAGAAAAACACTCCATTTTCAACTATGACATCCATCAATAATGGCTGTCAAACTAAATTATAAAAAGGGCCCACTGAATATATGCCTTATATGGTTGTATTGGTGCTTAAAAATCTATGGAAATAATGGAATATTACTGTTCACATATCACAATATTACTGTAATCAATAATGTTATAATGGCTACTGGCTACTGGCTATTCTTATTTCTAACTGTTCTAAATTCACAAATCAAAATACTTTTACTTCTTTTTATTATCTAAGCAAGAAAAATCAAAGAATGCAAGATATTTGAATATCTCTATTTCTTTTATCATCTAAGCAAGAAACTTAAGAAATAATACCTGATTAGTGATATGGTGATTCCACAGACTGACAAACCACAAGTCCACAGGCCACAGCTCACTCCATAGATGAGAGAAGTCAAGAGACAGCAGATTGAGATCCTGAGATCGATCTAGGAGACTCTAGAGGGCAAATGGATTGAAAGACTCTAAAGGGCAGCAAATGGTGTGTCTCTTATTATATTAGGATTTAGGGCAGCAAATCATCGATTGAGTCGTGCAGATCGATTTAGTCACTGAGAGGCGAGAGCAGTGAGCAAATCGGTTTAGGGCAAATCGTGAGAGTAAATGGTCACTGAGAGTGGATCGAATTGAGTGTAAACCGTGTTTTTTATCCCAAGAGCAACCTACTAAATGCTAAGAGGAGTTGGGCCTGTGATGCCCCTTGCTGTCCATGGCCATTGCATCACAGTGATTTGGGAACTACCAAATTTACAGAAAAAGACTATAATAGAAACGGAATTCAGATTACATTCAAATCAATCACAGGATTTCAACAGCACAAATTGTCATATCATCACACGCAGCAATTAAATAGATCGAATGACAAGCAAATTTAAAAGAACGCCCTACCAATAATCAAATTTCAGGTTACTATACGAAGAAATGTACTTACATATACAGAATGAATAGAGAAGGAGACGTACAACGCCAATTGAGCTGAAGCAACGAATGCGCTTGCACAGATTTTCTCGAGGAAGAAGTGCGGAGGACCCTCTTCAAATTAGGGTTTTTGTTTTCTTCGGATTCTTATATTATCTCGTGCCAGTGGCGACTATCGAGATTCTTTTGGCGGTCTAGACAAAGTGTGCCTTGCTATCCTGCACCGTAGTTGCTCTCAGCCGTCCAGATCGATCTTGCTATTCACGGCCAAAAAAGGAACGTTCTGGTTCATAAATCATTAAAACCGTTATATTATTATTATTATATTTTCTGATCTATACAATGCATATGGATTAAGGGGTTGTTTTGTTTACATCTTAATAGATTCATTAAGGGTGCGTTTGGTGCGCGGACAGGACAGGACAGGACATGACAGAACAGGACAGGACAGGACAGGACAGGACAGCTGTTCAGCGTTTGGTAAGACATAACAGGACAGGACAAGACAGGTTAAAATGACCAATTTACCCCCAGTAAACCACCATATGCCATTGCCATCAAAGATAATTGAAAATCAAAATTCTGACTATGAGAGCTTGAGATTAAAACAAGATATTTGAGCACACACTCCCCTTTTTCTGATTATTCTTTCTGTTTGTTCATGTTCAAGCAGCAAAATTCAGTACTCAATCTGACTATAAGCAGATATTCAGTACTCAAAATTCAGTACTATAAGCAGATATTCAGTACTCAATCTGACTTGAACTTAGGAGACGGAAGGATGTACAACATGGGTTATGCATCATTTGCTCCAASAAGATTTATATCTACAAGGTCCACACAGCAAACATGTTGCTGAATTTTGGAAGACTGTGACATGGTCCTAGGATCGATCAAATTTGCAAATGAATCAAGTAGCATAAATCAATCAAGTAGCATATTTAACAGGGCAAATGAAATTAACAGGGCTAAGCTGTTGGTCAAGTAGAATAAGAGTGAGCTAAAATGGAATAAACAGTTGATAACAACAAGAACCCTAGAATCAAAACCCACAGAAATTAACAAGAAATTAATCATCATCAAAACCCACAGAAATTAACAAGAACCCTAGAATCAAGAACGAAAGGAGATGTCGTTCACTACTCACAGATCGTTCACTACACAGATCGATTGTGTACCTGGGTATGGAGAGAAGAGAAGCGATGGAGGCGATGGAGGCGATGGAGGCCGTCGATTGAAACTCGCCGTCGACAGGAGGGATCGATGGAGACGATGGAGCGATGAAAAGGGTTAGGTCGTTCTTCAACATTGTAGCCGGAGCGATTGGAAGTCGCCGTCGATTGGAAGTCGCCGGCGATTGGAACTCGCCGGCCGTCGACAAGAGGAAGCGATC
>NC_037537.1:23874824-23877914 GCF_001531365.2 Cynara cardunculus var. scolymus
TGTCCAATGTTTAGCCAAGTTAGTTCCACTTAGTCCAATATTAGGCCACACCAAACACAGGACAAATGTGTTCTGTCCTGTCCTGTTCCACCCTGTCCAGCGTACCAAACGCACCCTAAGAGACAACATCTCAATCATTAAAAAATGAATCTTGTTTGGTAAAAAAAGTTTGTCTCTTAATGATCTAGAACCCTCTGAATTGTTTTGTATCATGAGTCTCCCTTAATCCTTAAGCGTCATAATTTCATTGTAAACAATTACCAAACAATTATATTTCATTATATCATTAGAGTCTCTTAATCATTCTAACCACTTAATCATTATAACCACTTAATCATTATGCACCAAATCATTCAGCAACTATCAAACAGCCCTAAGTGGCTATTTAATAGTTGTGGATTGGGCTAATTTGTTCAGCAGTAGTGTGTTTATCAAAGTTAAAATTTGACTGAAATCTGATCATGATGTTGATCGAAAATTGATTGGATCAGCTCCAAAATGATGCTTACTCCAATTAGTTTCTATGTTTCCATAGTTTGCCCTTAATTACCACGATTAGGTTCTCATCTCTTGCCCCTCCTCCTTTCTCCGCCTCATCTCCTCTTGTCGGTCGTTGCTCCTTCTGCCTCCTCCCGCCAATCGTTAGGTGAGAATGAAACGTCTTTAAGCTTTTTATGGTTATTTTTCGATCTAATTTTTTTTACTATCTTCATCATTTTAGGGCATCTTTATATATTATAAAAAAGTTATAGGTTTTTATAAGAATTAACATTTAAAAAAACTCTTACAAGAGACTTGCACTATTTGAGTTCTTGTATAATAACATTGGTTTTTATCTTAAATTTAAGTGACGTTTGTTTTCTAAAAGGTGCTGGAGTCTTAAGTCTGATTTCACTTCTGATTTATAAGAGATGATGTTGAAGTCTGAAATCTGAACTAGTAAAGCTACTTGTTTTTGTAAACTGGCAAATTTTTAAAGTCTGAAATTTGAATTAATATTTCCCATAAAAATCTCTTTTAATTGCAACTCTGTGTAGTGTGTTCTTGATCAGCTAACATAACCATGTTGGTCAAGCCTTTTGAGCCAGTGATCTTTAATAAAAACATAAACTAGTATATGGGTTCGAATGATTGATAACTATAAATAAATCTTTAAACAAATTAATATAAATTACTTTAAAGAAAATATTACTTTACAAAGATCTCCTCAAGACCTTTAAAAACCAAATCTTGATCATAATTGTTTGAAACGAGAAAGCATTTGGTAGGATTAAATTGCACAAATTGTTTTCCCAACTCCCCACTCTCCCTCTCTTTGGTTGTGTGAAACTTATATAATACCAAAAAAACCACAGGACCGACAAAGGCCAAAATCAGAGGACGAAATCAACTGCCAATAACAAAATCAAATGAAAGACCGAAATCAACTACCAGGGACGAAAACCAGAAAACTCACAGGGACGAACCACAGGACGAAGCCAAAACAAAAATCTAGATGGGAGGTCAATATACCTTGAAGATTCAAGATTTGGGTCGAGATCCGTTCGTTTGCTTCAATTTGGGTCGATCCTATTTGAGAGATCTCGAGGAGATGGAGGCGTGGTAGAAGGGAGGCATGATAAACGAATAAGAGGATTTAAGAAATCAAGTTACCATTTTTTGTTCAGACCATATTAAACTCTGGAAATAAAGAAACAAAAATAGTTTGAAAATGTTAATGTCTGACCGAATCATACATCAAAAGTGTTTAAGAAGATATTTCTAAAAACCAGAAGGCCCTTAGTATGAGATGACATTTTGTTAGTTTTTTATACATTTTATTGACTTTATAATTATTAATATATATATGTGTGTGTGTGTGTGTGTGTATATATATATATATAACTTACATAGTTATTGTACTGAAAAAATTGTGTTTGTATTTTAATCAATATTCATATACATGTATACATATAAATGAGAACATTATCATTTTATGAGAACGTGCGGATATCATTTTACAATAGTCAATCATGTGTGATATTATATTACATCACATATGATACACATGTGAAGTAAATTTGAGATGTGGACTACATTTGGAGCGAATGCCACACCCGTACACCACTAGGCCCTCTCAGGTGTATTATCACACATAATAAGGTTTTTTGGATGTGATACTATAACCCATCACATGTGATACCAAATCAGAAACATAGCTTTGACATGATTCTAGGTTGCAGGAAACGTCATCTACACACCACTAGGTCCTCTCACATGTATTATCATATGTGATAAGAATGTTCTTACGTTTCGTAAAATGAAGGTTTTTTTGTTTGAACCTCGACCTATATATGTATATAAGAAAGCTTCAAATAGAAATTATGTCATTTATACAAAACAATCAATTGAGATATTTGTGGAAATGATGATGGTTAATTTATAACGGTCTGAATATTTATGAATGACACGAGCTTTTTACACACCCATAGACTTAGTAATCAAGACCAAAAGAAAGTATACAGTTAGTCCCAATATAGTCTTTCAAGTAATAAAATGATATAAGTACCGAGTATTGTCCACAAGGATGTTGGGTTACGGGATCTCAAGCACAGCGGAAAATAAAACCGTAAACCTCCAAGGACCCATACGAACCGGAATAAATCGGGTGTTTCGAAATTATACCTCACAGTTAGCGAAACTCTGGATCACAGCAACAAACAAAGCTTGATGCCTCCACGGTATCCACGCGAACAATCTGAATCCTTTATCTTCTCGTGATGCTAGTCACGGTTTCAAAACTTAGAAAGAAAAGGGAGTATATTGTTGTAGGTGGTTTTAGGAGAGAAAAATGCAAGACCAAAAACTCTCTTGCATAAAAAAATATCATACATTTTTTTATGGACATGGGATGTATGGTCTAACCATCACCATACCTCCACCATGCCTCCACCATGCTTGAGTGTAAGACTTTCCATGCACCATCACTCTCTTACAAAGCCATACCTAGTCAATTTTATTTATGTCCAACATAAATAATATCTGATTTTATTTAATCAGATTAAATCGATACAAATCAGATATGATAATTAAACATTTTAATTATTGAAA
>NC_037537.1:23878679-23909351 GCF_001531365.2 Cynara cardunculus var. scolymus
ATATATACATAATAAAATGGGCAATGCCTTTATATTTATCAATTTCATGAAACAAACTCAAAGTTACAATCATCATATGATTGGTTTTTGGGCATTCACTAACAAAGGATTGTAGTAAAAGTTCAATAAAAATATATGAAGAAAATGATTTCAAATGACGATTTTGAAGATATTGATTTGTATGAGTTATCACTCGATGAAATTAACAGATAATAAAAGAATGTCATGGTGTAAGACTTACGTTGAGATGTAAATACAAATTCCAGTAGACCAATGTTGTCAAAATGCTATTTTTACCATTTATTTTGAGGGTATTCCTCTGGGACTTCACCATTGCATTGATATTATAGCTTTCAACTCATATCTCTATGTGGTATCTGGACCAGTGAAAGTGAAAAATGGTATTATCAAAATAAACGGATACACAAATCTCTTTATTAAAAAATCGCTCTTTCGAACGAATTCCCATATCATTCAAGTTGACATGAATAAAATAACTCATCTTTGAGTCTATTTCACTTTAATACTTTAAAGTGATCAACTTGTAGAAAATTAACCTATTTATAAAATATAGATAACAAATTTATTTGTCAGCAACTTTCTCAAGTCTACGTTCTATATCATTCAAATTAACGTGCAATCAATGACTCAACTTAGAGTCCATGACACTTTAACACTTTACAGAATTACAATCATCAACTTGTCGAGAAGTGTCGTTGATTTTATAAAACTTGAAATGAAATAATGAAACATTGTTGTTACATAAATGAATATACTTTCTTTTGGTTTACAAACTCATCATTTCCGTCTTACATCAAACGAAAGACAACTAACAATGCGTAAAATGAAAGACAACTAAAAGTAAACCTGGAATAGAGAATATAATTCAGGTAAAGATTACTTGAACTACTAAGTAGAAGCTTGCTTACTAAAACACTAACCTAACCCCTCTATTTATACTAGGATAGAGGTGAGGGTATAAAAGTAATTTAACACCAAAATTGGAGCCAAAGTTTGCAAAAGTACAACTTAGTTAAGAGGTTAAAGAGTTTAAAGTATAATTACAAAAGATAATTTCTAGCCATTAAAATAGATCTAGAAAGAAAAAAAAACAGTCTTCAAAAACCATGTAAGTCTAGTCATCTAGCCCCTAGCTATTTTATCTTCACTGTTCCATCTTTCGGTTCTTGTTGTAGCAATTCAACAGTATGAAATACAAACTCAAAGTTAGAATAAGGAAATAAAATGACTCAATGTTGGAATATAAATAAAAAATAACCTATCTAAATGAGAAGAAAAGAGTGTTTAAATACTAAATAATTAATGCGTATCAATGAACAATTATTATAATTCATTAATTATAACGCTTTATATAAGAAAATAATATGATATTTATAAACTCAGATATTCATTACACAAGATGGACGATTTGGGTTGGTTTGTATAGTTCGTGTAAATGACATTTTTCGGCTGAGACTAGCGCCAGAGGATGATCAAACCCGGGACATGTCTTGCAATTAAGCAAAGTCGCCCTACCCTTTGCCAACTGAAATACACGCCAGAGGCGATAAATAATCGTTATTGCCTTGCAAACTTATGCACAACACTGTCCTTATTTTTCCTCTAAAATTGGATTAAGAAAGAAGGTTGGAATTGTAACAAGATCTCACATTGCTACATGATAATATTGAACTCTATGATGTCTTCTTCATCATGGTTTACCATTACGTTGACCACCCCAGAGTCTGATTCAAATATCACATTCCCAACACCCAGATCAATTTAGAATTAGGAATACATAATCTATTATTTGTTTTCAAATGATTTGTATCTAGTGTTAAGGAGTTGTTTGTTTACCTCTTAATAGTTTCATTAAGAGATGAATCTTGTTTGGCGAAAAACACGTCTGTCTCTTAATGGTTCTAAATCATCTGAATAATTTTGTATCCAGTGTTAATGAGTTGTTTGTTTACCTCTTAATAGTTTCATTATGCACTATATCATAAAAAATTTTTAATCATTCTGACTACTTAATTATTTAACACCAAATCATTTAACAACTACTAAAAAGACAATATTCCTAATGTAAATAGTCTGTTTTCATAAAAATACATCATTTAGTATATAAAATAGCTTTTATAAAAATAATAATTTAACTAAATAATCCATAATGTGTGTAAAAATGACGTGTTTGTCTTTTTCTTTGAAAATAATGATTTTTCCTTGAATTCAATAATTTATTCCAACGTCAACTCCTATCTTACCGACTGCTTTCCAAATTCAAAGCTTCATTGGACCTTTGCTTCTTTTCTTTCCACAATCCCTTTCATCCAAATATTATTTTATTTTGTTTATTTTATAATAATAATAATTATTATTTTAATAAAAGAAAATTTGTCAAGTTATTAAAGTGGGAATAAAATAAGATTTTATAAATTGCTTATAATTATCAAAATAATCTTAACAATAACCATTATTATAGTTTTAATTTAATTTAAAAGTTAATACTTAATCTGTTATTATATATATATATATATACTAGAATGGTACTTGTGCAATGCAACGATGTACATTTTGATTCTAATGTTTCGTTTTATATTTTGAGTTTATCGATGTTATAATGCGATTTTATGTTGTATTGAGAAAAAAAACGTTTTTATTTTTGAATGAAATATAAATTTGAAGATATTATAAAATTTTGAAAAAAATAAGCGATATTGATATCGAATTAATTATTTAAAAGTTCTCGTTTTTGTGTAATTTTTTTAATTCAATTTTTTATTATAATTTAGTTGAAGTTTAAAAACGAATTAATTTATTTTTGATTTAATAAAATAATTTTTTAAGATAATAATAAATTATTCAGTTAGAAATCAATAATTATCCTAATTATATTTTAGATATTTTATAACTAAAATGCGATATTTATCCTGTAAAATTATGTTTATCTATAGTTAGTTATACGAATTCAAACATAAAGCTTTAATAAGTTATACTTATGCATAATTTACTTGTAATCTTAAATTTTAAGTAATATGCATCAATAAACAGTACTTCATGCATAAAAAATGGTTTTTAAGAGTTTTTGTCAAATACTTTATAATATAGTATATATATATATATATATATATATATAGGAGCTGGTTCAAATGCTAACCAAGATTATCATGTTAACTTTGTTAACTGATCTTGACCGTTAATTTGATAATAAACGGTTGTGATTTAATGATATTTAAAAATTAATTATTAAATTAATATTTTCAATTAACATATGTGAACAAAATATCAAATGGTATTTAGGTAAAAAATAGTCTATCTTTGATACACGAGTTGTCAAACATATGAACAACTTGTGTATATATTCAAACCACAACAAACAAAAAAGATTACACATATGAACAACATGTGAACCATATGAACATCTTCTGTATATTCAGGAGCCAACTCTGCTGTATGTACATGAACACCTATGAACCAAGACATCTAAGGCTGTGTGTTTTCATACGTATTCACATGTTTTCACATGTTACAGTGTGTGTGTGTGTGTGTATGTATTCATATGAACATCTAGTGACTTGAATATACATGAACACTTATGAATTATGACATCTAAGGCTGTGTGATTTCTGATGCGTTCATATGCCAAAGGTGAGAATTGTCGATTAAAATAAATGTCAATTATAGAACATGAACACGTGTAAAATCTCAATGTCAATATTGCATCATGATCAATTGTGATATTTTCAGATTTGTAACTCCCAATTAATTATTTGAGAGTTACATAAAATGACAAATTACTTAAATACTCTTGTATTTAATATATGAATTACATTTGAACCAAAAGAAAAGATGAAATATGATTGGTTGAGCTTTGTTAACATAGTTAACAAAAAAAAATTGGTTAGTATTTAAACCAAACTCTCTCTTTCTCTCTCTCTCTCTCTATATATATATATATATATATATATATATATTCAAATGCTATAATTATGATCGGCACATAACACAACTTGAACATGTTTTTTTTTGTCTTTTCTATAAAAGTGTTGATTTTTTTTATGTAACCAAAAGTCAATAACAAGACCAAAAACAATATTAGCTCATTATTTCAATAGAAATTTATTAAATGTATAAACAATTGCATTTAATTATGTTTTGCTTTTTTTTTTATTAACTTGAATATTCAACCCGCTATGCGAGCTGATTAATCCCATAATGACCATCTGCTTTGCAGATAGCCCAGAATCACTGCATTTGAACCTCCGTGGCCACAGAGAGATTTTTATTTATCATTGGATTTGAACCTGAGACCTCCTGGTACTTTTGACATTTGGAGCCAAGCTCAAACCAATCAGACACCACCCTTGTGGTTTATGTTTTGCTTTTTGGTTTTCCTTGTTTGGTTCATGATTGACGATATAATTGCATGTAATAAGAAATCATGGGTATAACAGATATATAATTGATAGTAATTCTATAAAGTTTTTATAAAAAAAAACATGGTATACTGTATATATCATCTCCAAAAGGGTCTTAACTACATCGGTCCTATTTAGGAGCTATTCTTTATCTGATTTGATAGGACTTACTATCCTTACCTGAGTTTGGTCACGGTTGAAAAGGAACGCTAGCTATATGCTCAACACATGCAAGTCAGACATTGTTTTAGTGATCATAGGGGAGGAAAATGAACGTGGTGTCCCAAAGGGAGGTGGTCAGGTGGGATAGTGCCCGAATCCGAAAACGAGACCTTACATACGGGTTCTCACCTTCTCACTGCTAAGACAATTCAACAGGATGAATGTCTTTACACATATAAAACTAGAATTCTCTCGAGTATATATGATCTGTCATGTTTAAAGACAATCCCCATCGATCCTTCATCTACAAGTTTTATGTACACGTATTTTATGATAAATCCAATTGATGAAGCATGCATCTTTTTTATAGCGTACAAAATGTTTTAATATATACGTTTAAAATAAGCAAAATAAATAAAAATAAAATAAAATTGAAAACGTGTCTTAATATATTGCACGAGTACCCTTCTAGTTATATATAAAATAAGTAAAATAAATAAAAATAAAAACAAGAATAAGAAATGGTATTCGAATAGAGTAATACAAGTATGATCAAAGCGTGTCTTAATATATTGCACGACTAATCCCAATGAAACTTTTGATGATTATTATATTAATATAAAAGCATATTATTATTAGAAAAAAAACAAGTGTCAATTGATGCTCTATTTTCAACGCTCAATTAATTATTTAATTAATTATAATTTATAATAATATTGTATCCAATCACAATTAGTGTACTGAGATTTTGTACATATTATATATACATAGATCTAATGGTACACCACATCCAATTTCATATGATTTCTGTCACCATCTTCGCATATCTTTCTCGTATACATTACTTTTTTAATCCGTTATTATCAGGGTTATTATTTATAATTTTATATAAATTAAAATCAAATTAAATCATACATTAAAAATGTAAAAAAAAAAAAAAATCTTGATGCTGATGTATAAGAAGGATATTAACATGCAGGGGTGTATCTAGTCTTTCTCGATTAGTAAGTATGGGTGCATTTAACAATATATATATATATATATATATATATATATATATATATATGATACATTATTTACATAGTCTACCCTTATTTTAAACATGATTTCAAGCTAATCAACTTCAAAAAAGAGATCTATAAGATGAAGGTGACAACTTAATGATTTTAATCGGGATTATAGATTGTAAAATTGACTTAATTATAATTAATTCTATTGAAAATTTTGTTAAGTTGATACGGGTTAGTTCGACGACACTGCTATAATAGGTATATGATGGAGATCTCAGGTTCAAATATAAGGAAGAATAAAAACCATCTTGTGGCCACAGATGTTCAAATACGGTGACTGCAAACTACCCACAAAGTAGGTGGTTGCATTGGGATTAGTCGACTCCTATAACAAGTTGGATATCCACGTTAATTTTTTTTTGAAATATCTTATATATATATATATATATATATATATATATTGGTTGTTAATTCCAGCTCAAATGATATTTTTACGGTGGTTTTAGACCCTCAAGGGCAGATATCAATACAAACCCCAAGAAACTGTACCAAGAGATCTCTGATTTGATTTGAACTTGTTCCTCCACGTTAAAACTAAAAGTCATATATCTTTTTCTACTCACAGTCATTCATTCATGAGTAGTACCCCCATCAATCATCACATAACATCCATCAGAAATAATATGTGTTGTCTTGTTTTCATCATCATCCATCTGCATGTACCTACTGATGATGCTGCTGCTGCTGTTGTTGAGTTGTTTCACTTCTTCAAGGTTATTGTGCAGTGGACTAACATGATTCTTGAAATATCCTTTATGTTCATCTGTCATTAAGCTATGCATTTGATCTTCAAAACCCTGCACCCCAAATTGCTCTTCTTGCTTGATCATCCGATGGTGATCTTTAATCTGGCTCATGCAACCACCACCACCACCTTCAGAGGAAGAACAATCTGTACTCACTTGATCACCACCACCAAACATGAGCATCCTTTCTTTCACCTGATCTGGGTAGTAGTAGTAGTACTCCGCCACCGGTCTGTTGTTGATCATGCTCTGACAATGGTCATCTTGAAACCCTGAATAATAATTGTTGTTGGAGATTACACCTGTCAAATTAGGGTTTGATAGTGGTGGTAGTGGTGAAAAGAGATCAGTAACATTAATGTGATCATGAATGAGGGTGGTGGCGGTGGCGGGGAGGTGTGAGTTGATAGTATTGCTAACATTCAGGAAGTTAGGGTTGTAGTTGCAATTAAACGATGAAGAATTAGGGTTGAAATAACTGTCTGATTTATGAAGATCAGAAAATGGTGGTGATGAAAGGGGCATAGAAGGGAAAAGGGATGGCTTCTTCTGGAAGGAAGGAAGCATGGCCAAGAGTTTCTTCCTGAGCTTGGTGTTCCAGTAATTCTTGATATCATTGTCTGTCCTTCCTGGTAGCTGACCTGCTATTATTGACCATCTGTATATACACATACCCAATTTATATATGAAACTAAATCAAGAAAAATGAACCAACAACAGTCTATAAATTTGAGATTTGACTTGGCATGCACGCATCCACCCATAATTCATGTTCAAATTTGATCTAGGATTTCATGTATGTTTGTCCTTTCAATTTTCATGTAGACAGGTATTCATAATTAAGAAATATATAGATATAGATATATGTATATATATATATATAGCAGATGTACAGTGCAGAGAGATGGATAAATTGTACAGTGAGAATAATTATATATATGTATACAGGTACAAATGAAACAGACTGTGTAAGAATCAAAGAAATACAAAACAGAAAGATCCAGATGAATTAAAGGGGGGGTATACGAACCTGCTACCAATGTTAGCATACAAGCTGCAGATTATTCTATCTTCATCTTCAGAAAACTCACCATGTTTAATGTTGGGTCTCAGATAGTTTAACCATCTCAACCTGCAGCTCTTTCCACATCTTTTTAAACCTGCACACACACACCCAAAACACAAATTGACCTTTTGATGGCTTGCAGGTTATCAATGGGGACAGAAAATGTAGAGAGAGAGAGAGAGAGAGAGTGAATATATATATATATATATATATATGTATATATATGTATGTATATACCAGCTTTGTGAGGAAGAGCAATCCAATTTCCACCAGTACCATGTTTGTCTATAAACTCTTTGAGTTTTGCATCTTCTTCAGGAGACCATGGCCCTTTCTTCACATTTGCTTTATCACAACAAGGAGCTCTTCCCATCTCTCTCTCTCTCTCTGGTTGTAGGTATCTCAGTTGACCTTTTCCAGTAGAAAATCTCTCTTCTCTCTTCCTGTGTGTCTCTGCTGTAAATGGAGCAATTTTGTCTGGTGAGTTTGCTGGTTGGCTTTTTATGTAGTGGGACTTGTTTAGTCTCTGAAGGTTGGAAGTTAGTAAAGAAGACAAGTTTTTATTCTTTTTTTTTCTTTAATCTTGATTTAATGAGAAAATATCACTGAAACCCGGTCTAAGTGTTGATTGACAGTTGCTGAATGATTAAGTGATCAGAATGATTAAGAGACTATTATGATATAGTGAAAAATTAAATATAATTATTTGGTAATTGTTTACAATGAAATTAAGGCGTTTAATGATTAAGGGAGGTCTATGATACAAAACCATTCAAAGGGTTTTGAAACCATTCAGAGACATTTTTTTTTGTCAAACAAGATTTAACTCTTAATGAAACTATTAAAAGATAAACAAACTGCCCCTAATATATAAAAGGAATTGCTATTTGCATCCTTTTAGCAACATTAGGTCAATTCATGTATTAAAAATGTAAATATGAGTTTTAATAATGTATATATAAAGAAAAATGTATTTAATAGGAAAACATTTAGCAATATATAGAAATGTAATTAGTCTTACACACACACACACACACATATATATATATACACACACACACACACTAGCAGAGTACTCGCGCAATGCAGCGAGACATATATCGATTTTAATGTTCTATTTTATTATTTGTCTCTGTTAAGATTTTATGTGTTTTTAAGAAAGCAATAATAATTTTATTTTTGAATAAAATATAAATTTGAAGATATCATAAAAATTTGAAAAAAAATATACCAATGTTAATATCAAATCAACTATTTAAAAGATCTCATTTTTATGTAACTTTCAAATTTATTTTTTTATTATAATTTAATTTAAGTTTAATAATGAAATAATTTATTTTTGGTTTAATAATATAAATTTTATAAAGATAATAATTAAGTATTCTGTTATACTTCAATGATTATCCTAATTATATTTTAGATTTTTTATATTTAAAATAAGATGTCTATCATGTATTTGATTATGTTTATCTACAGTTAGTTACATGAATTCAGATATGCAGCTTTGATAATTTGTACTTATGTACAATCTACTTGCAATCTTGATTTTTAAGTAATATATATTAATAAACAGTACTTTACGTATAAAAAGCGGTTTTTAAAAGTTTTTGTCAAATACTTTATAATATAGTACAGATATATAAATTGGCTTTCAAAATCTTTTTTGGTTCCTTTAAAAAAAAAATTAATTGTTGGAAAGAATTTTTTTTTTTTTTTCAAAATTAAAATAAAGATGTTGATTGTATTAATGATAGAAGGTTCCATATGTCTCACTCAATTTCCTACTCCATGATCGATATATAATATCCCATGACAAGAAACTAATTTGATTGTTACATATCAAATCATTAGTTATATCATATAAACTAATTAATTCAGATATTATAAAAACGGTCACGGTCTTTGATTATTTATTGTAAACAATCATAGTTCATTTATTATGATCAACATTTTATATTAAAAACAAACGAGATATTCATTAGATTAGATGAACGATTGAGATTAGGTTTGCAAAGTTTCTACATATATGACGGTTGATAAATGATCTATATACTCTCTCTCTCTCTCTCTCTCTCTCTCTCTATATATATATATATATATATATACATATACATACATATCGTAGAACTAGAAGTGGAGTTGTTCACGGGCGGATGACCCACTAGACCCGTCATGTCTGGCCCGCTAAAAAAGCGGGCTTGGATTACCATTCTCAAAGAAACGAACGAGCCTGGACTGACTTGTTAAAATTATTGAACGGACATAAGCAATGGAAAAAAAATTGGGCAGACTCGTCAGACCTATTAATATTTTTATAATAATTAACTTTTATAATTAAAATTTACAAATAAATTTAAATTTTTTTAATACTTATTTATTCCTACTTGGTTATGACTCATGATAATAACATTCTTTAAAAATCTTAAATTTGAAAATATAATTACCTTAATTGATCAATTCTTTATTATTAAATCATTTTTTATCCATACTTCAATTTAGTGAAACAATTTATTTCTAAAGTATATATATTGTTATGTATTTACGTCAAATTTTAAGTTGGAAAAATTGTTATGTATTTTGAATTATTTTATATAAGTTTGTTTTCATATAAATACAACAAGATTTTTAAACCTGTTAGTCTGTGGGCAAGCTCGGCCATTTTATAGGGAGGGTATGGGTAATTTTTCAAGCCCGTAAAAATGGACTTGGTTTTACCATATTAGGCCCATTAGACAAAAAAATAAGCCAAGTCCGGCCATAACTCCACACACACACACACACACACACATATATATATATATATATATATATATACAAATCCGACAAATAATTGCTGTAATACATGTTTGAGAATGTAAAAAAATTATGATTATGGTTAAAATTCACAAAATTAAAATCTCATTTGAGCGACCTTGTTAAACTTTCTTGCATCTTGAATTAGTTCTTATGCATGAATCCTTTCTGTACTTCATTTGAGATTCAATTGGAAAACAAATATTCGTAGGGAGGGAATAGACGGGAAATGCATCCCATGTCCCTGACTGTTTTACCCCCGGACCCTAATTTAACAACCTTGTATGCCCCCCAATGAATTTGGGGCGAAAGAAACTTTGTTGAGTATGGAAAACCTATGTTGAGTATACGTTTACTGATAATAATGGGAAATGTTGCAACAACAAAACGGGAGATGTAATTTCATGTCATTTATTTCCCTCTTGTTTACAAGTAAAATTTGATTCAAAACGTATCAATAAAATATCCAAGACATAGAAGTATTTTAGCAATGAAATTTTATTTCCCAATAAAATATCAATAAAATTTTATTTCCCAATAAAGTATTTTTGAGCATTGCATGTAAATAGTGTTATAATGCAAAATAATTAGTCTGGAAGATAAACTAGTTGACTCAATATACGTCACATGCGATTTGAAGGGACTACGAGACACAATACACAAGCCAAGTCACAGTGACCACGAAACTTGAGTAGACTCGTACGACCAAGTTGTATTGACTTAGTCAATCCTAGTCTTATCCAACGAGATGATGAACTTACGTTGTTGCACGTGAATTAGCTTAGGAAGCGAATCCAAGTTGCATGGGAAGTTGCATACCTCCTGTTTGGTGTAACGACGTCCAATATCAACACCACAAGAAACAATGGTTTTAGCAACGACATTTATCGTTGTTAAAAGCAATTTTTTTTTATCACAAACAGTTTATTTTGAATTTTAAAAATGGAATCTTAGACTGCAAAACTCAGCCATTTTTGCTGTTCTTTTCACGTGATCAACTTCATATATACTTTTCGAGTTTTGATATCAATCTTTTCAAAGGAAACTAAGATGAAAAATTTGATGTTGGTCTTCTACTTAATTATCTTTTTTATATAGTTTGATAAGAATTATTATCGTAAAATGCTGTTTCATATGATTTTTTTTTCATCTGAGACTAAAATTTAATATATTGTTTAACATATATTTGTTTCACAACGTGTTTGTTTCATATTCGGTTCACAATGTGAAACACACTAGTTGTATTTTTTATTTCACAAACACATAAAAAATGTAGACATTGTGAAACAAATATATGTTAACTATTACACTAAATCCAAGTCTGTAGATTAAAAAATCATATAGAATAACACATGATGCACCGTTTCTCAAAATTATCATAATTTTATGGGTTTACAAATAAAGATCCCCCAGTTAACAAGTATATTAACTATTTAATTATTCTTACAATATGGTGTAAATTACATATGACATATTCATTTTGATTTATAAAATCTTATTGTATTTTTCGTGGGTATTTTTTTGACTTAAAGATACCGAATTAAGTTTGGCCAATATCCCAGATAGATAATAGATTAAAAACGCATTAAAAATTATTTGATCAGTATAATTTATACCAATTTTTTATCAAAGTAATTCAAAATTTTGATAGAAAAATTAAGCAATTAATGGATGTTGTTGTGTATATTTTAGAATATATAATGAGTAAAATCTTATTAGAATTATAAATAAAAAATCATTTCAATGATTGAGAGTCTCAATCAAGAAGAAGGTGGAAATGAAGAACACCAAACCCTATAATTGAGAATCTAAATTAAAATTATATAAAAAATATTGGATTGGATCGTATTTGTTTATTCTTCTAAACCAACCAAACCCTCACCCTCCAAAAAAAAAAAAAAAAAAAAAACAAACAAACACACACACACACACACACACATATATATATATATATATCCATTCAGAAGAGAACTGACTAGTTCTTAGTAACCGTGAGATTCATTCACAATCACAAATTAATAGATAAATTAGAAAATCTATAAGTTTGGTAATTTTGAATTAAAATTTTAATGCAATGACATCTTAGGTATTTTCTCTCCTCTCTTCTCTCTCCGTCCTCCATTCTCCGCTGATACAACTGTGATACCTACAAATATTGATTATGTTAAATAAAAGACACAACGTGATACTCAAGTACATATAAGATGCATTGTGATATCATTGTGTTACATCTCCAATCAACCACACAAACAACCTCACACTACCCAAGCATATGTAAGGTACATTGTGATTTTACTGTGGTATCAACGGAGGACGGTGGCCGGAGGACGGGGGACGGGGGACGAAGAGAGAAGAGATGAGAGTTTAAAAATACCTAAAATGTCTTTGTATTAAAATTTTAATTCAAAATTACCAAAATTATAAATTTCCTAATTTATTTATTGATTTGTGGTTGAGATTGGATCTCACAGTTACCACAAACTAATTAGTTCTCATTTGATTGGGTCTATATATATATGATCTTCTTCATTTGTTCATCAATGTCAACCATCCAAAAAATCAATCAGTGGTTAATAAGAAATTAATGTTTTATAATTACATTTTGAGAGTGAACACGTGACTTCAAAATGATTTCATAAGTGAATAAGGGTATAATAGTAAAAACATTTTGGGAGTGAAATTATGAAATGAGATTTGTTCACTAATTTCATGATAAGAGCATAATGACTCTGTATTTTATGAAACCTTGAAATCTTTGAATCCATCATCATCATCGATATCCATCGTGTTCATCACTGTATGACCAATTTTAATGTATGAAGAATACTCATGTATGACCAATGTTCACGTATGACCATGTTCACGTAATAACAATGATTTGAGCAATTATGTTCACGTATGAACAACATTGCTATCAACAGTGTTCATTTAAAAACAATATTTGGTGAACAATGATGAATTAATGTCAATGTTGTAGTTATGAACAACATAAGTGAATGTGTTCACTTATGAAACCATCATAAAAGCTAGTTTACCCATCATTATCTCCCTCACCGTCAACCATAACCATCTCTGGTCATTGTCTCCCTCACCGTCAACTACCGTCTCGTAACCACCAGAAGCTGCTACCAGGTCTCCCACCTCTCACCTCCATCACAACACCCTCACGACCATCTTCTATTCTTTCTCGAACTTTTTAGTATCCCCTCATCCTCACCATCAACATTTTCAACAGTTCAATCCCATGTCTGGTCCTTACGGCAACCTTCAACGTCTCTCTTCCTCACTTGCAGACTTCAACCAACTCTATTGACATCTCCCTTTTTCGGCAGCCTTACTTCATCAAGGGTCGACCTCGTCCCCACACTTGCAACTCTGCTGATGAATGTCATGAACAACTTCTGGAAGAAAAATAAATTATCTGAAATTAATAAGATTTAAAAACCATCCATAATTATCTGTGATATAATTAAGGCAACTAACTATCACACACGATTTTCTCTCTTTATTCATACATTTATTAACCATATTTTTTAATAAAAAAAGAATACCAAAATACCCTCACAATATATGTAGCAACCGTGGGATGAAACTAAGTCAGGATGTGAATTCTGATTGGTCGATTTATGATAACAAATTTAACACTAATAACTTGGTTAACAAAAGAAAATGTCTCTTTATCTACACAGTACACACACATACACAAATGCAAAAACCAAGTCATTTGTACAAATCATACAAGACTTTGGATCACGTGAGACCAACTTGTTTTTGTGAAACCCGTTAGATTATTTTTTTTATACTTGAAACTTCACAACAAACATTGTGAAAATAACCTTCACAGTGTTTTTGATGTGAATGTTTTGATTTTTTACTTTCACATTGTTTTAATGTGAAGTTTCAAGTGTAAAAATGTGGTCTCACGGATCTTACAAAAATATGTTGGTCTTACGTGAACCTAACCCAACTGTACAAAGTGTTGATTTCATTGTTTTATTTAATGAAATTGGTTTATATAATTTTTTTCTTGATAAATTTGTTTCATATATTTTTGTTTCTTCGTAAAAATGAAATTGTTTCATATATTTCTGATTTTAATGAAATTTGTTTTCTGAAGTTAATATAATGAAGATGATAATGTCCATAATTAACGCTCTCCATAATAAAAATGACTAATCAACTCTTATAATTAAAAAAAGAAAATTTATGATTGGTTGAATGCAGTTTGTACGTTTTATACAAACGGTTTGGTTTGCATTTGATCCTCCCCCCATATATATATACATACACACACACACACACACACACACACACACACACATATATATATATATATAGACTTGTGATCACGTGATACCAACCTGTTTTCATAAGACATGTGACCCCACTTTTTTATATTTGAAACTTCACAGCAAAACGCTGTAAATGTAACATTCACATTGTTTTTGTTATGAACGTTCAACTTTTTTTTACCTTCACAGCGTTTTGTTCTGAAGTTTTAAGTGTAAAAAAATGGTTTCACATGTCTCATGTGAATCTAACCCTATATATATATATATATATATACTTATCATCATAAGGTTGGGTCTCACTGAGAATGAAAGTTACAGTGAGAAGAGTAAGAAAAAATTTTCACATTTAGATCAATCGTAATTAAAAAGTTTTACTTAGTTAATACTTAATACTAATAAAAAGCACCTCAATTCTCTTTTAAAACACAATTCATAAGTTAATTTAAAATAAAAAATGATTAAAAGTCGAATTCCTTTCTTATACTTTTCACTTAACTGAATTATCCTTTGTCTATCATCATATCCCACTTTCTATCTATTTTTTTATTTGTTTATTTTCGACAATACAAAATACAAATCTAACTCTGCTACTGCTACCTTTTTTATTTTAATTTATGTTTTCAATTATTTTTCATTTTTTAATTACATCATGGTTATTAAATTCATTTAAGCATTAATTTTATACGTGGGATCTTAGCAACCGATCTCTATGTTTCAAGCAAAACAACTTCATTTTGGTTACCAAAACTTGGATGAATTTTTAAATGGAAATCTTTAACTCGTAATTCTTTCTGTATCTATAAATTATTTGACATAAAAAAGATTTTTTTTATCAATTTTCTAACTAAAAAATAACAAATCATATCTCATTTAAAATTCTAAAATAGGATCTTAAGACAGTATATAACCGTAATATTATTTTCGAGAAAAATACATTTGAAACGAGAAATTTTACTGTATTTTCACCTCCATATATTTTTTAAGAACATATTCCCATTTGATTTAAATTTATGGCTTATGATCTACACATTATAGTTGATATCGAAACTAATGACACACGACACGAGTTGGTATCTAATAAGCATATAAATATATTAATAAAGAGAAAATTATATAACATTTTCTCAACGTATTATGTAACTTATCATACGATACATTATGTTCATTTTTATATGTTGTTCATGGATAATATGCTTTTAAGGATTTTTCATATAAATACAAAAGCAAATATGAAATTAGAAGTTATTTTATATTAAAAAAGTATACATCCGTTTATGGGTTGTTGGACAGTTATTGAATGATTTGGTACAGAATGATTTAGTGGTCAAAATGATTAAAAGATTCTTATAATATAATGCAAAATGAAATATAATTGTTTGATAATTATTCAGAATAAAATTAGGATTTTGAATGGTTAAAGGAAGAGCCAAGATACAAAATCATTCAGATGGTTTTAGAATCATTAAAATTTTTTTTTTTTTTTTTGCAAAACAAAATTTACATCTTAACAATTCAGATGATGCATCTTAATAAAACTATTGAGAGTTAAATAAAGAACCCCTTAATATAAATTAAAGTACTTCAAAATATTATAGATTATTGTATGAATATATCATTGAAAAAACAACTACAATCTATATTGGAACTTGGAAGTGTCTTTGTCTTCTAGTTACTACTTGGAAGTTGGAATTGTTAATACATAGTTTTCGCAGCGGAGATTTTTATCTGTTTTAGGTTTGAATCCCGATGCTATTAAAATTTTCATGATTATGAAGATTTATCTGTATGATTCTAATTCATTTATAATTATTTGAAAAATACATAAAAGTTGGTCTCAATATCCCCAGTTATTTAATAAATTAAATAAATAATACAAATATCTTTTTATAATTATGAACCAAAATGGTAGCTTCAAGTCTTCGTCAAAACTCAAAAGCTAATGTTTTTAATCATATTTTTATAATAAAAATAAAGATTAAATGTAGGTACTGATTAATTAAATATTATAGGTAAATGTGATTGTAAGCGTCATTTCAAAATTATTTTTTAATTAAAAATAGGTTATCCATGTATTTTTAAATTTAAATAATATAATTAATATTATCTATCAAATATATCATATAAAAATAATATTTGATATCAAACCAGCTAATACAATTTACTCCTTCACAAATTCCTGGCTTTCTTTTTCAACGATGTTACTAAGGGTGGCAATCAATTATGTTGGGTTGGATTCAGGTTCAATTCATTTATTAAACATGTTGAAAATCTCAATCAAATCTAATTCATTTAATTAAATGAGTTGAGATTTTTTAACCCAACCCAACTTGTTACCTAAATGGGTTGACAACATGTTGACTTGTTTACGATTTTCTTAACACAACCTGTTAAATAAATGAGTTGAACCTGGATTGACCCATTTAATTTTAACATTTTAAATAAAAAAAGGACTAGACTATTAAATTAATTTTTAATAAAACACAATAAATACAAACAAATTGTTCAAAGTTTGAATAAAACACAAACACAACAATTATATTGTTCAAAATAAGTTGGATTGGACTGTTGAGGTGATAATGGAGTAATGGACTAAAAAGTTTTCTTAGGGTTTCATGATAATTAAGAGTAATGGAGGTAATTGGAATTTAGAATTTCATCCCACGACGATAGGATTTTTAATTAAGAATAAAACAAAATTAAAAATTAGAATACTAAATATAATATTAAGAATAAAATAAAATTATATAATATTTTAAATGAGTTGAAAACGGATTGAAAACAGGTCGAAAAATTTAACACAACCCGACCCATTTATTTAAATGGGTTAGACGGGTTGACCCATTTATTTTGATGGTTGAAAATCTCAACCCAACCTGCTAATTTTGGGTTGGGTTAGCGGGTTGGGTCAACTTTTGCGACCTCTAGATGAATCTCATCAATTTTCTATTCTAGCTTTACAATAAAATTCAAACAATATTACACGATGACTTTATGGGGTTAGTTCAATTGACAATAAGTTTTAGACCTTTAAGGATTTAACTCATAGGTCACCTGTTAAAGTCTTGCAATGCCACTGGAGATTTTCCTGGCTATTTTTCAGACATCTGGGATTAGTTGAGGTGTACACAAACCGACCCAGACACCCATAAGTTAAAAAGACATTACACGCTACACTACGTATCTTATAATTTAGAAAATATTAACACACTAATTTAGTTACACGATTTAAACATCCCCAAAAGTAGGACAATATTGTGTATTGTCGTTGTTGGTGATACACGTTAAACACGACGTCATTGTTGGTTTATTTCCCTGCAATCACCATTTGATCCTCCTTCCACTTCTAAATGTCACATTTGATGGATATTTGGGTGTGATCATACCAGCACCAATGCTTCGGATCCCATCAGAACTCCAGACTTGAAGATAAAATCTTTTATTAATTTTAAATCCTTAATCATAGTTTGTATCTACAGGAACAACTATTTCTATGACTTCATTTTATTTTCTGCCATGAAATTACTCTCTACTATTGTATTGTAAACAGCATTCATTGGTGAATACTGAATCATGAATAACAAGCCCGGATATATTTATATATGCCAAAACTTACACACCCCCTCACCTTTGGTGAGACCTGAACCGTTGACCTCCAAGGCACCAGGCTGGGATCTACCAGGTACCATTCAGCCATTGACCCTTTTGTCAAGCCGATATTTCTTGGTAACATAAAAAGAGCTGGTTTTCATATGCTAGTAGTATATATCAACTCACAGATTAATGCGGAAATCATGACCGAACTTTGGCAAGTCCAGCCCTTAGTTCTTCTAGTTCCTCGTCGTTCACACCCTCTTCCTACAAATTTGCATCAATGGTTAATCTCTTAAACAAAACATTCAAACAAGAGATAGGCAGGCAGAGATACCTCTGCATCTGCAGCCGCTTGCTTTAGCCGCTCCTTCCTGGTGGCTTCAGGAAGCTGTGCAGCAGTCTCACCAGCTATTGCAGTTAAGACCTTATCAACCTCTTCCTCAATCTCCTCTTCTATGTCATCTGAATCCAGTGCTGAGTCAATAGCTTCATCCACAATCTCTTCAATAATTCCTGCCTGATCAGTACAACTCACACAATCACAAACAACTACAATACCATGGTCTATCTCCAAATGTTTGCTGAACTGAGTGGACTCATTTTTACAAATATCAAAGTGAAACATTTAAAAGAATTATGGTTATAGGGCAGGGGTTCATATGACAACCTGGGAACAAACTATTCATGTTTTATTCAAGATGAATGTCATGATAGGTATTCATGATGGATATACATGATTATTCAGGGTTGTTCATCATGAATAATATAAGAAGGATCCTAGGTTCCCAAAATATTTATGGTTCTCATTTGAACTTTTCCCTAAGGTAATAAACCTAAAGAAACAAAGGCAGAGTGCAGAAACGCCTGCTAACCTGCAAGATTTCTACCTTTGCTTATCCACAGGGAAGAACAAACTCAAGAATCTAAGTACCTTAATCATTTCTTTATTGAATTCTTGCATCGCGACAGCCATTTCTGGAGCCTTCATTAGATTGTTAACAATCTTCATGACTTCAGCACTCTTAGACAGATAACCGACCGTGCGAGCAATAGCTGAATAGCATCAAAGGTTAGCAGATAAAACTAATCGAGTCCCAAAAAGGAGCTGCGTGATACACATTCCAAGGTCTAGCTAATTCATAACACCTTATTGCTTGCTTTTGGATATGAGTTGTTTCAAGGGGTAGAACCACATTATCTAGTATTAATTTCAAACTCCTGATAGCTTCAACATATCATTGAGCTTAAAAAGCTTGTCTAATATTCAAAGCTCCTATTTTTACGGCCTTCTCTCAACAATATCACCTATTACTCTATCAGCATACACAAGTACATTGCCATGATGTTGACCAACATTTAGCTTTGTCATTTCACAAAGTGGATGGTAAACGGGATCTAACTATGGCAGAAGTTCTATATCCTGCGATATAATGGCAGATGATCAGTGTTATATATAAGGGAAACTGAGTTGGATAAAAGGAAGCTGTCTTAACTGGATTCACAACCATTCTACAAAGCAGATTATCCATCAATGTTGTATAAAGTTCTTATTTCGATCCCACCATTTCTTTCCTAAGTTGGCTGCTTAATTAGTTTCTACACCATTTTACAACCTTTAAAACTTTTTTAAAATTTAAATCATATATTTCTGCTGGTTCCATAACAGATGGTTCCCCCTTAGAACTTTGTCCATGATATGCAGAGATGCATTTTGGTTATCTTAGGAATACACCGAGCTATAACATAAATGCTACAGAAACAAATAACTATCTATAATCATAGGCAGGTAATGCCACATATATAAAAAAACCAAGCCTCTACTCACTGAGAAATAGCATTGTCCCAAGAGTTTGACAACAAATGCAAAAGATAGGGCATACCTAAGTGTAAGAAGGAACATACCAACACTTTCTCCTAAATGCATTGATATAGAATTCAATTGAGCTTTATTTTCGTATAGGCGATTGACAGTTTTTCTGGATCTCACAACTTCTTTAGCAAGTGCCTGAGATCAATTTTACATGCGAAAAAGTAAATCAAGGGGGAAGAATACAATCACAAATCAAAATATATATACTAACAAAAAGTCAGGCTTGTAATCATGCTTCGGGGTATTGCGAGTTTAGCTGTGAGGGGGTCTTTTGGCAAACTTATATTGTTTTACTGCTCTTCGTCTCTAGGTCATTACTACTTTCGTAGTTTAGCTTATGCTTTTAATGTTCTTACAGGTTTCAATCTTATTTCTTGTTGTTTACTGTGCTTGATTGCTCAAACTTTCCAAGCCTTTTTCCTTGCCCAAAATTGTCCCAATCCCTCCATTAACTCTTGAAAACTTCATTTGTTTCAAATTTTAGACAAACTTCTATTTGAAACACTTTGAAAAGCAGAAGTATTTGGCAACCAAAAACTTAAACACGTTTACATTAGAACTACAACTAAAATATACAGAGCAAAATTACATTCAATCAAGGGACGTGTTAATACCCTGGCAGAGCCCATATCATTCCTCTTGGCAGCCTCTCGGATTGCTTTCTGAACATTTTTCTCTTCTCTTTGTATATCTAATTCAGAACGCCCCAAGAAAAATCAATATCAATATACTAATCGAGTCTACAAGATTAGGCTTTTAGAAAACTACAAGAACAATACAATTTCTACAAACGGGAAAAAAAAGGGAAATCAATTTACCGCGAATTTGACGTTCGATGTTGCGACACTCTTGGCGGAGACGGCGTTGCCAATCGCGTAATAGCTGTTGCGGATTAGGTTTTGGCATGAACATGTTCCTCACTTTCTCCATCTTCTTCGATCAAGGATTATTCTCTTCAAAATTGGGAACTCAAAACTGAAATTGAAGAAGAAAAACATGAAAATGGAAGATCGAAAGATGTGATTCCGAAATCTGTGATCCAATTGTTGCGTTGTTCTTCATAATCTGAAGATCAAATCAACCACTTCGCCTTTCTTCAACGCCACTTCAAATGAAAACCAGAACTATTCTTCTTCTCTTTTAACATTGAATAATTTACATGTATTTAGGATTTATTATTCTTCAATTTAAAGTTTTAATTTTTTTTATATATAAAATTACCAAATTGCCCATCAACGTAATAGATGGACGTTAGGGGCACGGACCGATGGTGTAAGCAAAAAGGAAACGATATCGGTGGATATAAATTCAAGATGTAATTTAAATAAGCTGTACGGATCCATACATGAATATGTTAAAACTATGCGTTTGAATCGGTTATCTCTTGTACATGTGCCACTGTTGGTCCATAAATTAAAACAACACTCGATCGGCTTGTCTCGAGTTGGCTGGGTGAATGAAAAAGATTTAATTGAGTTTCGATGTTTCCTAGTGGTTTTTGGTACGGAATCAAGAAGATCAACAACTCATAATCAAAGGATTGTTTTACTAGTATTCAGTTGGTCACTAGATATACATGGCAAAAAAATGGTCCCATGTCGGGTCGGATCGGGCCCAAATCTATCCCAGGCCGAAATAGTTACAATCCGGACCGGTCTCGGTCCTATCGAAAATAGTAAGGTCCGCTTTAGGTTACTTGTAATTGGTTAGGGTAACCGGTCTCGGTCTCGGTTCCGGTCTCAGGCGGGCCCAAACCGGTCCTATATTAATTTTTTTTTCGAATTTTTTGATATATTTTTAACAATATTTTAATGTTATTCTAATACACTTTAAAATATGTAACTGGGTCAATCAAATACACTTAAAAATATCTTATCACTCTATTAAACAAAACATAAGGCGGTGGATGTTCTTAAAACATTTAAGAACTCACCCATGAAATAACACAAATATCTCATATAAAATAACTATAAACCATAAGAGACGGTGGGAGAATTTAAAATCATTTAAGCACCTAAACAAATTAAACCCCTCAACTTACCACCATTATTTAAAATCAACCCTCAACTTTGTAACCGAAAAACTCGGTTATCACAGGCCACGCCCATTTGGCCATCTCTATGACACTATAGATGAAAGTATATCCAAATGTTCTTAATGGAAAAAAAATTTCTTCTTATTCTTTCCTATTTTGTCATCGTGTTTCCAATAAAACATTGACATATCTTCTTTTTCTTTGTCTAACTACCCTTCTATTTATAGACGAAAGATCATGTGAGAAAGAGAGTTAAAATGAAAAGCGTGAGAAATAATGTGGATTCTTGATCACCTTTAATCTAAAATCCACTCATGAATCGTACATGATACGAAGATTGATCTGATGCATCTCATCCTTATATGCACCCAAGGATGAAGATCCCTTCTTACGTTCACACATTAATTCTCATTATCACCGTAATCGAACTCTTTATTTATATATGCATCCCCTGAATTTACATAACTACCACTTACATTTATGTCCTACGGTTATATTTAGCCATAAGCCTTTAAGACATATCAGAATTTAATTGAAAAAACGTGAAAAAGAACAAAAAAAAAAAGTAAAAGATGTTAATTTTTTTCCGTTATCAAAATATTTTACGATTGATGTTCAATAATCGAAATTAAAATACCAAAAGCCCAATATGATTTTTATTTATTGATAAAAGCCCAATATGTCTTTCATGCTGGGAAGTAGAGATGGCCAAAAACCGGTCCCGGGCCGGTCCCAATCGGTCCTCACATTTCTCATAACCGGCCATAACCGGTCCCGGCGTAACCGGTCCCGGTCTCGGTCCCGGTCCCGGTCGAAAACAATAGGACCGGTATAGGTACTCTATAACCGGTTATGGGCCGCCGGTCCCGGTCCCGGTCCCAACCGGTCCCAACCGGTCCTTCATTAAAAAAATAAGATTTTATTTTTATTTTTTTAATGATATATATTTTTAATACATTATAAAATTTACAATTGGGTCACTCAAATACACTTTAAAAATGCGTTTTAATATAATTAAAATTACGTTTTCTTATAAAAATACATTATAAAATTATTTAAAAATACATTTATATATAATATTATTTGAATTTTCGGGCCGGGCCGGGCCGGTCCATAGTCGGTCCCATAACCGGTCCCGGTCCCGGTCGGTCCCGGTCCCACGAAACTACCAAAAACCTTAACCGGTCCCGGTTTTCGGTCCCATAACCGGTCCTTACCGGTCCCGGTCCCGGGCCGGTCCTTTGTCGGTCCCGGTCCCGGTCCTCCGGCGGTCCCGGGCCGGGCCGGGCCCATTTGGCCATCTCTACTGGGAAGAAAAAGCCCGAACCCATTATTGAAGGGTTTGTTTTTTAATTTCTACGGACTCCAAAATTCATTTTTCATATTAAATTTTTGATCCAAATATTCTTTAGGATTATCTATTTTAATATTACTACAAGGGTACTTGTACAATGTATCGAGATACATCTTGATTTTAATATTTTATTTTTTTCTTTGTCTCAGTCGATGTTATAATATGAAGACGTAATGTTTTCATTTTTAAATAAAATATAAATATGAAGATATGATAAAAAAAAATATTGATATTAATATCAAACTAACTATTTAAAATTTCTTCATTTTTTGTGTATTTTTTTAGTTTTTGATTTAATAATATAATTTTTTGTAAAGATAATAATTAAATATTTTGTTATAAGTTAATGGCTATCCTAATTATATTTTTAGAATTATTTATATTTAAAATGAGATGTTTATTCTTTATTTAATTATGTTTATTTACAGTTAGTTACATTAAACTTTAATAAGTTGTAATTATGCACAATTTACTTGTAACCTTGAATTTTAAGTAACATGCATCAATAAACAGTACTTCATGCATAAAAAATGGTTTTTAAGAAGTTTTGTCGAATGTTTTATAATATAGTATAGATATAGAAACAAAGGATTAGATGAGAATGTGATTAAAATACAAAAACAAGAAACGGTTAAATCACATGGATTGTACATGGATCATGTGATGGCTAAAGTTGCACAAATCACATGTACATGATTTTAGTGTAAAATCATATGTGATTCGACTGTTTTCACATTCTCTTGTTTAGTTATTCTTCTCGTATGAACATGACCCCCCTCTCTCTATATATATAATTAATTATATATATATATTATAAAATATTTATATCGTATTTATTAAAATTAAAATTTATTACTTATTATTAAATTAGAATAAAAAATCGTCATACATCAATATTATAACGATAAGAATTGCTCTCACAAGCAACTATTAATCTCAAGATCAATACATCAATGGATTATTTATAAAATATAAGATCGTTTACTTGAAACATATCAAATGAAAACTCAAGAAATCATGAATTTTTCTTAGTATTTTTATTTTAATTGCTCTCGAATTTGTATTTTTAAATTTTAAACTTTCTGATATTTTTTTTAAGTAATACCAGATAATTAAAGTCACATATACGTCTCAATTTTATGAGATTTGAACCCGTAACTTTTTAAAAGATGGTTTGTATTTTATCGGTAAGATATTGCTAAATCAATCGAGATTTGGACCCCCTAATTTTTTAAAAGATAGTTCTGGTTTTATCTGTAAATATTGCTGTACCAATCAAGTTTCAGCAACATTCATATATTCTTCGTCTATAGGTTAAAACTACAAAACCCATATACTTTAAAAACATATCCATCATACACAACCTTGATTTTGATCACTTTCGCTTACCATTTGAAAAACATTACGATAAAACATATGTGCAAGAAATCTTGGCTTGAACCTCAAGTGGTTTTAAAGACAGTTTTTCGAACTCTAAACGTTACAAAGCTAGTCACTTCCGATACTTCATAACTATTTAAATAAAAAATAACAATTCAGATGTCAGAGCCAATCAATATATATATATATATATATATATAGAGAGAGAGAGAGAGAGAGAGAGAGAGAGGGGGAGGTTGGTTATTATACAACCATTTACATTTGTACAACCAATACAACACAATCTCAACCGTCCATTTAATTTGATAAATATGTGATTTCATAAAAGTTTTGATTGTTTCCTGATATAAAGTATTGATCATAATTAATGAACTCTATTCATCTTTCATAAATATTTAAATCATAATAAATAAACTCTCATCATTTCCATAAATATCTCAATTAATTAAGTTGCACTGATTGTACAAGAATAAAGGAAAGACGCACCACAATTATTTAAAAAATACTGTATTTTATATATGTATCTTTTAATCTATATTTTTTTTTGGATAATATTAGCAATAAATTGTGTCCTTTCAATAATAGATATAAGGTTTTCATACGTATACATAGATAACTACTATCCTAATTAATTAATTAATTAGGGTTGATGATAATGAAAAAGATTTTATTTTCTTTAAATATCTTGTAATTTAATCAATTACTAATAATTGTTTAAATAAATGAAAAAACACATGAATTTGATGGTTTTTGTCTTCATGTTCAACATAATTAAGTAAGGCCAACTCTTTTGAAATGATGTATCGTAATTTCAAAAAATTTGTATTGTTCTGTTCGAACCAAAATAACGTCACTCAAAATCAAAAGAAATATATATGATTAGACAACGTATTTGATTGACAACACCGATTAAATCTTATAAAATATAAAGAGAATGATATCTTAAAAAATCTCGCATCTTTCAACTTTTTGGCATGTAGATCTCTTGGTTAAAGCTTCTAATGTTTTGAGTTTCTCGAGATGTGAAAATACATGTGTAATGACCTCACGTTCCATATTTGCATATAATCTCATTTTTCAAAGCTTTAGAAGGTGAGGGGTGCTCATCTCCCAAGCTTTGGAAGATAAGGGGGTTCATCGTTTGATCCGATAGTTGGCGAGTTAACCGCGATAGATAATGGGGCATCCACGATAGTTGGGCGGAGCATCCGCGATGGTTTTAACTTTTGAGATCAGAACTGAATTCATTAAAATTTTGATCTATTTGACGAGATGAGTTATATCAAAATGTGTTAAATGAGTAATTTGGTTACTTGATGCATTAAATTGGTAATATCTTATCTATTAGATGCGATAAAAGAGGTTTGTTATATCAAAATGTTGTATATTTGTTATTATTACAAATATGAATTTATAAATGTGTTTGATGCTTATTCACTCTGAAATAACAGACAATGAGAGAATTCACTCACTTCTCATTTTTGGTGTTTAAAATGGTGCGTTACAGGTCAGGTAAACTAGATGTTAAGGGAAATAGAATTTATGAAGAAATTATATGATTGCCTACATGTGGATATTTGGGATAATATGTTTTAACTTATACCTGTATGTTGTTTATGAGTACAAGTTTTGTATTGAGATTTTGAGAAGGAGAAAAAGATTCGGTAGCTTGGGACAAAATGTGTAAATTTGTTGGGGTAGTTTTGTTTGTTGAGGGTGGTTTGTTATTAAAAGGTTGAAAAGATGAGAGGTCAATATCTTATTGCTATTCATGTATACTTTTGTGGACATGAGTGTCGGTAGGGTACTCTTAATGTTCATTTTGTCAATCTCTACTTCTCCCTAACAAATCACACACACACACACATATATATATATATATATATATATATATATATTTGTCAACTTCTACTTAAATTCATTGATGGGTCTACCTTTGATTTAATTAAAATAATTCAAACAAATGCAACTTAGAATAATTTAACATTTCTCTTCATTTTCTTGTAGATCTTTATCTTTGAAATATGGATCCTCCTCTCTCTCTCTCTCTCTCTCTCTCTCTATCTCTCTCTCTCTCTCTCTATATATATATATATTATAAAGTATTTGACAAAAACTCTTAAAAACCATTTTTATGCATTAAATACTGTTTATTGATGCATATTACTTAAAATTCAAGTTTACAAGTAAATTATGCATAAGTATAACTTATTAAAGCTACATGTTTGAATTCGTGTAACTAAACATAGTTAATTAAATAGAAGATAAACATCTTATTTTAAAATATAGAAAAATTTAAAATATAATTAGGATAATTATCGAGTTCTAACAAAATAATTAGTTATTATATTTATAAGAAAATATATTATTAAACAAAATATAAATTACTTTGTTATTGAACCTAAATTAAATTGAACTAAAAAATTACACAAAAATAAGAATTTTAAATAGTTAATTTGATACTAATTAATATCGATATATTTTTATCAAATTTCTATGATATCTTCAAATTTATATTTTATTCAAAAATAAAAACATCATGGTTTTTTCAAAATCATATAAGACCATATTATAACATCGACTGAGATAAAGAATAAAATGAAATACTAAAATCAAGATGTATTTCACTGCATTACGCAAGTACCCTTCTAGTGTGTGTGTGTATATATATATATATATATATATATATATATATATAATCAAGATGTATTTCACTGCATTGCGCAAGTACCCTCCTAGTGTGTGTGTGTGTGTATATATATATATATATATATATATGGCAAATCATTTGCAAACTGTTTGAATGTTACAGATTAGACCATCCATTTTTTTTGATCATACGAATTGGAAAAGGATTTTGGATTTGAAATGATGAAAAATCAAGGAAAAGGTAGTTTTGGAAGACATTTTTAATGTATTAAATTTGAATTTATAATCAATAATTAGATGATTATCTGCTCCACCCTAAATATCGCTTCCACCATTAAACCAAACAGAATTTCCCGATATCAAATAACATGCAACTCATTTTTGATACTTTGTTCATTGAAATCTGTCTGTATTGGATGTATTAACCTCTCAGAATTAGTTGATAGATTTAAGGTTACAGGTTTCTCATAATTGATCTTACTTCCATCTCTTCTATGAAACATCTCCTACCTAACAAAAGTCTCGTTTAAGATGTTCACATATGAAATGTTACTATGAACTGGTTTTAAAGAAAAAGTTAGTATATGGTATAAAATAGGATAACAAAAACTGTTGTTGTTTCATATTTGGCTTGGTTTCATATGAGAAACAAAACGATCACATATTAAAAAGTTAACATGTTAACCACAAGGGTGGTGTCTGATTGGTTTGAGCTTAGCTCCAAAGGTCAAAAGTACCAGGGGGCCTAGGTTCAAATCCAAGGAGAAATAAAAATCCCCTTGTGGCCACGGAGATTCAAATATGGTGACTCCGGACAATCTACAAAGCAGGTGGTCGCCCTGAGATTAGTCGGCTCCCACAGCGGGTTGGATATCCAGGCTAAAAAAGTTAACATGTTCTTTACAAATGGAACAATATTAGCATGTAACAAAAACAATTATTGTTTCATATAAGAAGTAGTAATTAGTTTGGTTTCATATGGGAAACAAATTAAACGGTTACAATAAAAATGGTTGGAGAGTGATTGACAAAATCAGTTGTTACAACCAAATAAGATTTTTAATGAAGAGATCGATCATCCCTAAAATAAATTCGTTAAATATGATATGATCTTTAATGAATATGATTATTTCTAAAATATGAATATGTTAAAAAGACAAAAATGTCCTTATTTATAGAGTATATAATATTTGGACGGTGTATATATATACACACACGTTATCCCTAAATTTAATAACTAATTAATAACTTTATTAAAATAAGGACATTAAATTTATATTCGAAATCATAATTAAACGATTATTGATGTATTTAGAAAATATAATTTTTGTATGACTCATTTATGTTTGATAATGTAAATATAAAATTAGAGAGGCAAAAGATTTGATGTGGATGTTTGATACCTATTCTTTGAGTAACTAAAAAATGGCAAAAGGTGAAATTATGGTTGATAGGGGATTTTGTGTTTTTTTTCAAACATTTTGGACCAACTTTTTTCAGATCCTTCTTCAACTTCAACCATCTTCCCTTTTCATCAGGTCAAATATATATATATATATATGTATGGAGGAGCGATTAAATGCAAACCACCCCTTTTGTGCAAACTCTTCAAACCAATCTCATCCATCTATTTTTTTAATCAACGATCGTTTGAAACGTTCTCTCTCTATCTCTATATATATATATAGATAGAGAGAGGGGGTTGGATGAGGTTCTGGAAATAACAAATTTTTTGGTGAAAACATGAGAACATAATATTTATTTACCTTAATTTACTTATTTTTATCATGATGACTAAAATTATAACAAATTCATGAATGACAAAGATATTTGAAAATAAAGGTATTATTACAATATTTTATTTAAGTTTCCTTTGTGCCAAAGGACAATTAAAATAAAAATAAATTATCGCATAATAATTGCAAAACTTTTCTTCAAAAATATATGTTGAAGGTATAATTATTTATTATCATTAACATGCATATATTTAACTACCACTTAAATTTTTTTCTTTAGCAATTATAAATATTTCTTTAAAGTTCAAAGTATCAGGAGGTCTCAGATTTAAATCCAAGTAAAAATAAAAATCTCCTTGTGGCCACGGAGGTTCAAATACGGTGACTCTGTACTATTTACAAAACAGATGGCCGTCATGAAATTAATCAACTCGCATAACGAGTTGGATATCCAGGTTAATAAAAAATATTATAAATATTTCAGGTATTATTTTTAAAATAGTAATATATGCATGCGTGTAGTAATGCACGGATTTATATATACGTGCTCTTTATGTCACCATGACCTTCTTGTTCTTAATGTTGAAGTAAAACTTAAAAGCAGTTCAATGAGATTAATAATTTATTCAGTAAAGTTATTTATAGTTGTTTGATACTGGAATATAATTTTATATAGAAAACTAAGTTTTTTTTTTCCAAACATGTAGCTTTTAATTAAAAACCTAGTCTCTTCAATTTATGAAAAAGCCCTCACAAATATGAACCTTTTCAATCTATACAGACAACTTTATACATATAAGATTTAACGAAAAACCAAGCAAATTACATGTCCACTTTATATGAATATAATGTAAGAACTTTATAGTTTGGTTTTATATAAATGAAGTTGTATAAATATTCTATTTAAGATGTTTAGACAATCTAGACGTTCTATAAAACCAATTATATTATAATGATGTATATCAGTTATTTAGATGGTATTGATTTATAAGCAAAAAATTAATCATTGTATGATAAGTAGGGTGTTAGTTATTCATTTTCTAATAAGATTCTATTTCAAATTTATTTATTTATTTAATCATTAAATAATAATTAGAAGCCAGTGATGAACATTAATCCATCAAAGTTTTTATCGCTATTAGCGTTAGCCGGTATTAATTTAATAGTTTAGGAAAATATATTATTGTAATTATTAGTTAAATCAAATTTCAAGTCGAATGCTATAAATCCAAGAAAAACAAACAAAATATGCGTTTGATGGTTACTGGATGCCCTCAATATATATCTATACTATATTATAATGCATTTGACTAAAACTCTTAAAAACTCTTAAACTCTTAAACTCTTAAACTTTTAAACCCGCTCATCCCTAAACGATTTCATCCATATCCGATTTCATCCCATAACTGAATTCGTGTAACTAACTGCAGATAAACACAATCCAATACAGGATAAACATCTCATTTTAAATATAAAAAATCTAAAATATAATTAGGATAATCATTGAGTT
>NC_037537.1:23911261-23961643 GCF_001531365.2 Cynara cardunculus var. scolymus
TATTAAAAACACGATGTATCTCGCTGCATTGCGCGAGTACACTTCTAGTATATATATATATATATATATACACACACACACACACATACATACATAGAGAGAGGGGGTAGAGGTTCAAACAAGAACATATCCATTTTACGAGAACGCGAAAACACCCTTATCACATGTGATAATACGCGTGAGGGGACCCTGTGATGTGCAGACGATGTGTTCTACAAATTAGGTCGCTCCAAAAGTTGTCTGCGTCTATATGATTTAGCATTTCATGTGATGGTCTTGATGAATTATAGTATCATATCAACAACACCCTTATCACATGTGATAATACTTGTGAGGGGGCTTAGTGGTGTAAGAACGACTTGACTCGCAACCAATATCGTATCGAAAATCGTTTGCGTCTCTGATTTAGTATCACATGTGATTGTCTATAGTAAAAGAATGTTCTCACGTTCTTGTAAAATGAAGGTGTTCTCATTTGAATCTTTAAATATATATATATATATATATATGTNTGTGATTGTCTATAGTAAAAGAATGTTCTCACGTTCTTGTAAAATGAAGGTGTTCTCATTTGAATCTTTAAATATATATATATATATATATATGTGTGTGTGTGTGTGTGTGTGTGTGTGTGTGTGTTTTTAACCTTGTCTTTTGTGTTAACTATACAAACCAAAATGGTGAAATAAGAATCTATATTGGTTCATGATTAATAGTTTATTAAATATTTAATAAGTGAGGGCAAATTAGTAAGAATATGCTTACAAAATACGAGAGTTACATTGTTCCTTATTCACCAGTCACACATACGTACACATTCAAGTATGTGTTCGTGCTACTCATAATAACAATTGCTCGTTAATTCGCATCATTCATAAATTATACATATACATATCAATAAATGAAGGAATAATTAAAGCTTGATATCCGTTTCAAAACGATAGAGTAATCACCAAAAAAGTAATTAATGCTAAAAGAAACTTCCCTACTTTTTTCCAAAATTACTCTTTCTTCATGATTGTTCACCTATGTTTATTAAACATCATTTTTTAATTTGTTACAAAAAAATTATGATGAATTTTGTCCATAGATTACAAAGATTAAAGATTATGATTGGTTTACAAAGTTAACACGATATATTGGGTTAACAAATGAACTCACCCGAATATATATATATATAGGGTTGGGTTCACGTGAGACCAGTCTGTTTTCGTGAGACCCGTGAGACCACATTTTTACACGTAACCTTCACAGCAAAAACACTRTRAAGGTTTAAAAAAAGTCGAACCTTCACAGCAAAAACACTGTGAAGGTTTTAAAAAGTCACCTTCACAGCATTTTATTGTGAAGTTTCAAGTGTAAAATGTTGGTCTCACGGGTCTCACAAAAACAGCCTGGTCTCACATGATCCCAAGTCTATATATATATATATATATATATATATATATACATATATATATATATATATATATATTATAGGGTATATTTCAAATGCAACCATGTCCATTTGTACAACCTTGCAACCCAATTAATTGAGATATTTATAGAAATGATGAGAGTTTATTTATTATGATTTGAATATTTATGAAAGATGAATAAGGTTCATTAATTATGATCAATACTTTATATTAGGAAACAATTCAAACTTCTTTGAAATCACATATTCATCAAATTAAATGGACGGTTGAGATTGAGTTGTAATGGTGGTACAAATGTAAAAGATTGTATATATATATATATATATATATATATATGTACACACACATATACACAAAAAACTCGTGTATAAATAGAAGTTAGGAAGAGAAATGTAAAAAATAGATTAGATCATTGACCACTTTTAATCTCCGAACAAACCCATTTAATTAGAATTGATCTAAAGATGGAGACCTCTTCTTATCATTCTCACCATAACTCTCATTTTCACCGGAATCCAACCCTTCCCCCATGTATATATATATATATATATATATATATATATACACATACATATATATATATAATCTAATAAATATCTGATCCAATGAATATATCAATTGTTTTTTTTAATGTAATACGTTAATCATAATAATAAATGAACTCTAATAGTCTACCATAAATATAAAGATTACAATAAATGAACTCTTATCATTTTTTATAAATATCTTAATTAATTGATTTATATGATTTATATTAATGGTTGAGAAATAGATCACTTCTATATAATAAATAGTTTAAATTAAAAGAGAAAAGGTTAAAAATGCAAATGAAAAATCAAATGGAAAAAAATAATAACACAGGTAAATATCCATTTGACATACATATCTATTTCATCCAACCTCTTTCTAAGACAACTCCAGATCATTTTAACCTATGTTAAAATAACTCTGTAGTTTCAGAAATGGATAACTAAAATTTTAATTTATACTTAATTAATACATAAATATTTAAGATTTCAAATAAATAGTTAAAAATATAATAATTATGTATGTCTAAAATTATAGTATAAACAATTATTTTATAACCATAATATATAATACATAAATTTGTAAAATAAAACAAACACACATAAATTAACTAAAAATATAAAAAAAGAAAAAACTATATAATATATGAGAACACATAATAATTGAATAAAATATTGTATTCAAATGGTTTTTATAAATTCGTCGGCAGCAGATATCCAAAATTCAAGGGCCGTAGGTCCATACTTATACATTTTGTCGGCTTCCCATTGTTACACTATTCATGAGTCTACAAAAGAGGCATGCATGTGAGTTGTGACCAAAAAGAAAATTAAGGGTGTGTTTGTTCACAATACGAGGCAGTTGTTTAATGAGATAAAATTGAACAAAATAAAATAAGTAAAATGATCAATTTGTCTTTGATAAGTTGTTTATTTTAATTAATTTATGTAATTTATTAAATTATAATAAAATAATTATTTTTTATAACGAAATATATCATTTCAAGTTTTTGTCAAAACAGTTAAAACGACACCAAATAAAAAGTTTATGTAGTTTTCTATTTTTATTTTTATCTCTTTTCTACATTATTTATTATTATTAATATATAATAAATTACATAAATTAATAAAAATATAGAAACCGTATAAAAATAATATTTTGAGGACACTAAAATGAAAGTTCAAGAAACAAAAAATACAATAAATAAAATTTAAAGAATGAATAAAATGTAAAAAAGAGACTTATTTGATGTTTTAGAAGAGAAATAAGTTTTATTTTGACATTACATTGGTAAAATATAAGTTTGTTCCACATTGTTCTACCATGTTTCATGAGGTAGGAGTGGAACAGGCCTCTTTCTGTTTGTTCCACATAAAATTCATGACAAACATGGGACAAGGATCCCTGTTTTGTTCTGTCATGTCCCTGAGTGTACCAAACGCACCCTAAAAGAGTCTATTAACATGTTAGTACGAATGTAATAGGATCTCCAAAAAGATTGGGACGAACCTAATGAAAGTAATTGTTGACCAAATCTATCATTTCCTTCATATATGTACTTCTTTTACCACTTTTACAATCAAATGATACGAAATCTTTTTGATGTGTTTCTAGATTATGACATATATAACATTTATTTTGAGCATGCTCGTTTATAAGTATGAATGTATCGTTTAGTTGTTTTCAAAGTGTACAGAAAAACGTCGCCCGCCCTTAATTACGATCCTGCAAATGGATCAAAACACGCATACAATTGTCCCTTACAATAAAGAACCTTAAGGTCGGGATGCCGCTATTTTGGGCAATTTGATAGTCTGTATGGACCCTGTTTGGAGTTTTTAATAATGATCAATGGGTCCTAACTTATCATCTTTCTATTTATAGCATTGTATGTTCCCTTTCTTGTTCTCATATCCTCTCTTTAATTAATTCAATTCCTCTTCTATCTCTTGATTGATCCTACTTCCCTTTAAGCCACCACCTTATAATGGTTATGCCTCTTCTCATTCTAGCTTTCTTCATGCTCATTGGTTCTTCCTCGACCAATGCTCAGTCCAATCCACCTTCGACCGGTTTTTATCCTAGTTCAAAAATTAACACCATACCCTTCAATCAAGCTTATAGAAGCCTCTGGGGATCACAGCACCAGAGGTTTGACCAGAACTCGCTGGTCCTTTGGCTCGATAGCTCTTCAGGAAGTGGGTTCAAGTCGCTTAAATCTTATAAATCTGGATACTTTGGGACCGCAGTGAAGCTCCACCCTGGCTACACCGCTGGAGTTATAACCTCATTTTACGTATGAGCTTTAATAATCTTGAAACTACGTTGTTTGGTTGCATGCATGTGTGCATGCACACACACTTTTCTTTTTTGTGTTGTTTCTACTTTTTGGGTTTTTGATGATTGTTTGATCTTGGTGTTTTGATTTTTTTTGGTATAGCTTTCGAATGCCGAGGATCATCCGGGGAACCATGATGAAGTCGATATCGAGTTTCTGGGAACGACACCTGGGAAACCATACACGCTACAGACGAACGTGTACATTAGAGGGAGTGGTGACGGAAAGATCATCGGACGAGAAGAGAAGATTCACCTGTGGTTCGATCCGACTAAAGATTTTCATAACTATGCTATCCTTTGGAGCACCATTGAGATCATGTAAGTTATTAATTAATTTTGCTCATGTCTTTATTTCGATTCTTTATTTCTTATTTGTGTCCTACTAACCGGCGGACGTCCTCATAAAATACAAACAAGAAACGAATAGCATCATTGTCTTCATCTACAATCGTACATACATATACAATATTTAAGTGATGTCCACATCAAATTATTTATATATATATATATATATATATATATAAAATAATAATAATAATAATAATAATAATAATAATAATAATAATAATAATAATACATTTCTTTTATAAGCTCAATAAATCTTACAAACCAGTTTTTATGTATTGTTTTGTGTGGAAAACAATCTCGAAACATCGAGATAGTTTTTCACACACAAAATAATCATGAATGTTTCATATGAAACAATATTGTATTAACACTGCATTTTTCCAAGTATCGTTTCATATGTGCACAACGAAATAAAACTGATTTATAAGTTTGTACGGTTTATTGAGTTTGTAAATAATTATGTGTGTGTCTATATATGTATGAAAGGGTTGGTTCCAATGTGAACCGTAAATTTGAAAACCTGCGAACCAACTACTCATCTTGATGAAGGTCATATATAGATATTGATGTTGAAAATTATTTATAATAAAAAATACATTATAAAAATTGTATGATATAATTAATAATGAACATACAATATATTTATAATTATCTATGGTTATTCATCATGAAGAATAAAATAAACAGTTGGGTCACAAGTTCTTAAAATATTTACGGTTCCATTAATTTTTCCTCAGACATTTCATGAAAACGAATGGAATAAATGCAGATTCTTTGTAGATGATGTGCCAATTAGAAGATACCCAAGGAAAAGCGATAATACGTTTCCATTAAGGCCAATGTACGTATACGGGTCTATATGGGATGCATCTTCATGGGCTACAGAAAATGGCAGATATAAAGCCGACTATAGGTACCAACCCTTTTATGGTCGGTATAACAATTTCAAGCTAAGCGGTTGTGATGCCAACTCCCCATCTTGGTGCAGACCACCGTCTAGTTCACCGGCTAGGACAGGTGGTCTAAGCCGTCAGCAACTTGCGGCAATGCTTTGGGTTCGAAGGAACTTTAAGGTGTATGACTACTGTAGGGATCCAATGAGAGACCATACTCAAACACCAGAGTGCTGAAAATATGTTTGATTTCAAAGAAAATAGAGGTTTGAGATGTATCTTGATGCTTTATGTGCAAAGAGTAGTTAAGCGTCCAAGCCTTTATTAATATTGAATTTCTGTTTATATTTTGTGTGTATTTTGAGTGAATTATTGTGAGTGCTTGTATTTAATATGATGTTGAGTGCCGTTTGGATTTAAGAAATTATATTGAATATGATTAAAGAATTGATTTTAATTTTTTTTATCAAACCCAAAGTATATTTGATTATTGGAAATGTTGATTACAACAAAATTAGATTTATAGGACACCTTTAATCTCTAAGCGTCTCAATAGACCGTTTTATAGGACTTAAATTATATGATCAAAATATAATGCGTCATATCTAAAGGCGTTGTAATAAGTTTATATGACGTTTTTGGGCATCTTAACAAGTTTTTTTAAGACATTTTTAATATAAAGCGTCGCATTAGCGACTTTATGGAACACTTTTGAGAGAGTGTTCTATAAACTCAATTCTTTATAGGACACTTGTTTTTATAAGACAGTTTTTCAAATAGTGTCCTATAAAATTGTTAATAAGACATTTTATATTAAAAAGTGTCCTAAAAAACTTGTCAAAATGCCCAAAAGTGTCATATAAACTTATTACAACAACTTTAGATGAGACGTTTTATATTTTGATCCTATAAATTAAGTTCTATAAAACAGTCTATTAGACATTTAGAGATTGAGAGCGTCCTATAAACCCAATTTTATTGTAGTGGCTTATGTTGTATACATAATTGTAAAGTTAAGTTTAATTTAAGATTCTTAGTTTTATAATACACCGTTGACTTTTCAATTATTTTAATTAAAAATTGATGAATTTAAAACTAAATTGAAATATAAAATCGTTATTTTATATATGTGAATGAAGTTAATTTTACAGTTTGAAGGATTTTGTTGGTATTCTGATAGTTATATTTTATAAGTCTTAATAAATATCATTAGATTTGCATAAGATATACACGGTTTGGATTTTGTTGGACTCAGGCCATGACTTTTCAATACCATTTTCATGTGCAAATAAACGACTTTTCTCAAGGTCAGGTACAGACTTTAGGTGTAAAAATAGGTTTGGTCAGACTTTTTGAGCTGGGTTTTTCTGTATATTAGCCATAATCATATTTTAAGGCTCGGGCCTAGGGCACAGCCAAGGCACTAGACCCAGACAAGGGGGACTCGTTAGTTGATGAGTGGGCTTCTTGCACTCGTTCAACCAATTTTCTCAAAAGTTGTTTAGTATGAAAGGTGCACCCGAGAAAATTTGAATGGTGCTCTAGGATTTTAGAAAATACAATGAACATTAACTAAAAAACTAAAAAAGTCATTGAAATCAATCAAAAAACAGAAAAGTCTCTAGAATCAACCAAAAAAAGGGAAAAATTTCATTGAAATCAACCAAAAAACATTAAAAAAATATTCGAAGGACTGTTATTTATCTAAGAACACATCGAGTCTTTGATCCACCTTAGAGATACATTTACTCGATAAAAATCTTGGATCCGCCACCAGATCCAGGCCCAGACCGTGGCTTCGGACTCGCACTTTTTTGAGTATATCTGCTATATATTTATCCGCTTTATTAAATACCAATGACATGATAACAACTTGGGAATTACAATATGATTTTGAGGTTTAAGAGTCAAGTTCAAGTTGGTAGGTTGCAATTTCTTTCTGGACCCAATTAAATAGAAGCCCAATAAAAGAAATGGCCATGGCCCATGAATATGATTGCATACAATTTGATAAAATATTTTAGTGTCAATGTTTTTATTAGTTGAACATGGTCTGTTACGTATGCATATGCTAACAATCACAAATGACCTAAAATCTTCGGTTATGAACCAGTTTTTGTTGCCATTTGAGTTACGGTTACTATTCATACATGAATTCATTTCATAAATCGGTGATGTTCGCTTATGAACGTTACCATATATATGTTCATTTGAATCAGTTTTGCGGATATCAGAGATGCAGATGAATGTCTGTGTTACCTTCATTCCTAGCCACAAATGGTCCTTTTATAGTCCCCTTTGCTATCTCCGAAAAGTACCTCAGATGCGACGAGAGATGAGAAGCTATTGGTGATGGCAACAAAATCTCTCTCCACCATCTCCATTGCAATCGATCGATGATGTTGACGAAAGTGCCAACGGAATCTCTCTCCACCATCTCCGCTAAGTATCTCCTTCTAATCGATTGATCATGATTTCTAAACGGGTTAGATATTTGAACCCATTTTTGAAAATTGCCAATTCATTACATTTACATACAATAAAATGATAAATTAAAAAAATGAAATAAAAAAGAAGAAAATTAGTTGGTATAATATCCTGCAACTCAGCAAAGTTCCAACATAACGTACAAAATTTGACGTCCAAATCAAACCAATCAAGTAATGACAAATGTGTCACACCCTTCACAGGGAGGTCCCATCGTGTTAAAATGCGGTCCATTACAGCGTAACCCAACCCAACCCAACCTCACCTCTGCCATCCTTCCATATATTCCATGATATTATCTGTCCACCCGCCCACCTCCACCAATCATCACCCGCCACGTCATAAAAACAACCACATTCCTCATCGCATTTCCATTTCCAAGTAGGGACCCACTGCTAATAATGGTGGCGCCATGTCCAGCTGTAATCCAACATCTTTTCCACGTTGGCTTTTTCATTGCGGAAATATCTGCCACGTGTATGGTCCTCACCGGTCGGAAACCCTCAACCTTCGAAGAGACCTACCACACCGCCGAGACAACTCGACAACGATTTGCCACGTAGCATCGCCATTTTCCACGTCATCGTGGAAAAGCAGGGCCCGCCGGACTTTTGGGTCCCACAGGTTTTTCTGAATGGTAGAAAGATTAGTTGCCGCCACGTATTCAAGAATCCCGGCCAACTTCCCGACGTCTTTCTCCTCCACCGTCAGAGATATCTCCGGCCATGGTACGGCGGATTCCAACGGTAGCCGTATTCCGTCAGCTATTATAACCGGCACGCACCCCAACGCCACCGCTTCCACAAGTCGAGGGCTCCATGGTGCCCACCCAAGTGGACACAAACAGAAAACCGACCGTACAATTTCCGACTGGTAACCGGCGAATCGATGCCGTTTCAGATAAAACCTCCGGTCATTCCCGTACTTTCGCAATATCTCCGTCCTTACCCGCCTGAAATAGTGAAACATCAAATTTATATCTCAATTACGAAAGGTTAAAAAGTCGAAGGAATTTATTGTATTACTTGCTGTAAAATCGACCGCTGACATTCTTCGGGTGTACTTCCATTTTGCCTCTAAAGAACACGAAAATATCCCGGCGGCCATTTATCGAGGACTGTGATAGCGTCGCCTGAACTTTTTCCGGCGAGATGTAAGGTGGGATGACAACATGCTCAACGTTTTGACATGGATGCCGGTGTTTAACGCCGAACGTCTGTAATATAATCGAGTTCTTCATGAACTCCGGTATCCCATTAGCGACAGCTCTATCTTCCTATATTATAGATCAGAAATTTAGAGAAACCCATGATGCATTAAGATTAACGAACTTAAATCACATTTGCTCGATACCATGGCATGAAAACAAGCACCGTAATCGTGAGACGCGACGAAGATATGGTCGGAACCATTGCTCCGGTTCCAAAATGGAAGCTCCGAAGAAATGAGGTCAACCGCCGACGATAGAAGAGCACGTGCGTGGCCGATGGCAGGGAAGCCATTAACGGTGCTGAAATTGCAGGAAACGTAAACGGGTACGAAGAAGAAATCAGCTTCCGAGGGGTTAAACGTCCGTACATCGCTGTTCATTAACGCCTTGTGTATGGAGACCTCCGACGCAAATAAATGGTTGCTACATCGATCATTTGACAACCAATCGGCATTGTATTTCGATGGCAATTCGTATATATAAAGCTTCAAATCCTTCAATAAACCTGCAAAACGAATAAAATCAACCCTATGAACATTTCTACATCAAATCGGCGATGGGAAGGAGACGACTCCATTAACGAACCTTGATTTTGAAGGAGAACCACGGCGGCGTTCGATTCCGAGACAGCACGAGAGACGACATTGGATTGCGTGTGAGAAATTATTGTTGTTTTCAACGAATTCGTGTTGGGTTGATGATTGCTGATGAATCTAACTAAGAAGAAGAAAGATATAAACAGCCATAGAAGCCATTTGAAGCTTTTGAACCCATTTCTGTTTCGTGAAAACTTCATCTGGGGAAAAAACCCTTTTCTGTTCTTCATAAGTCTGTACAACTTCATCTGTTTGGTCTTCAAACACAAATAGAGATATCGGGTTCTTCAAATCAGTTGAATGTGGCTGTGGATAGCGATTTAAGAAGAGTGGAGATTAAGAAAAATGAAAGAAGATGATGATGGCGATAGTGATTGTGGGTTTGTTGGACGTTCGATTGTAATTCAATCGAACACAAATTAATCATGAAACCACATCTTGCAATTTAATAATCGATGGAACAAAAGAACAGAGGGTTTGGTCGAGTTGGGTTGTTTTCAAGATCAAGAATAACAATAAAATAATGAATGGATGTTCGTCTTGTTGCAGGTCAGGTTTTAGAGCGAGTTACAAAATTCAAAACCCTAGAGAGAGAAAGTAGGAAATGAAATGACGGAAACACCCTTGATGTCAGATGCTTTAATTGTGCATTGATGGGTTGTACATAGTGGTGTAAAAGGTCAAAAAAATAGTGGGTAAAATGGGAATAAAGAAAGATCATATGGGAATTGAAAATCTGAAGAAAGTGGTGTCTGAAAAGGGATGATACCTTAAAAACAGTGGTTCATATCCAGCTGGTTTCAGAATGCATGTTTAAAATTTAAATATGTGAATTTAAAATCTTTAAAAAAAATATCAATTTTTTAATTAGTTATTTTAAAAAATAATTTTATATTTTTTACTTCATAATCAGTTTAATGATGCATTGCAAACATAAAAATTAAGTATTCATGTTTATATTTTTAATCTTGAGAATCGGTGCATTATATGTTATTTTATATGATTTTTTTTATTTTTGGCTTGAATTCAGTGTATTAATTAACATATATTTGTTTCACAATGTGAACAATTTTTATATGTTTGTGAAATAAATATATATTGATTGACTGCCTCCATCATATGGTTGCTAGCAAATACCATTATTTTTGGTTTTGGCTCTTCCAAATCATTCCCGCAGGAGATCCGGACCTTTTTTTTCTGATCGTTCGATAAAAAGATTCATTATCTTCATAAAAAAATAGGACGCTATCAATATATTTTTTCTAACACAAAATCTTACTAATGGTAGTTGATATAATTGAATTTTTATCATACAACTATTTATTTAGAACGCTAATTAATCATTAATTATTTATTATATTACTTTATGATATTGAAATTAATCATTTTAAAATCAAAGAATTGGAAATTTTAAGAATAAAACTTAGGTTCACTTAATATTAAAAGCAATCATTTAAAAAAAAGGTAACGTTAGTTCGATATTCGACAAGCATCAATAATTCCAAAACGGATAAAATAAATGCATGTGCTTCGTCATAAATTCATGCATAAATTTAGTAGACTTTTTTTTTTGTTATATTCTATTTTATGGCTTAAAGAAATGGTAAATGAATAATAATAAACAGGTATTTGAGATGACCATCATGGTTTGTAAAAATGTTATTTTTTAATAAAAAAATGTAATTTTACTTAATTAGATTGGATTTTATTATTGGTTCCTATTGTTTTTTAATTGGGTAAATAACAAAAAATCAAAAAAAAAATCACAAAGATGACCCTTGTTTGACGAAATTTTTTAATGATCGTTAGAGAGATGAACCAAATCCATGAGTTTTGTAAACTATGATGGCTATATTGTGATTATTAAGGGTGTCAATTTTGTACTAAGACAAACCAACCAATATTTGTATCAATCTTACTAATTTAATTGGTACCAACTACACGATCCGTCGTCGCTCCTCTATGTTTGCTTGTATCAGACTACTAGTGAATGTTTTTATTAAGTTATTTTAATGTTTGTGTAGGTAGAGATAAGTCGTACAAAATATATATATATATATATATATATATGGGAACGATCAAATGCAAATCACTCAATTTGTACAAACCGTGCAAACTTCATTCAACCAATCATAATTTTTCATTTTGTTCATTTTTTTGTAATTATGAAAGGTTGATTAATCATTTTTATTGTAGAAGGTGTTAATCATAGATATTATCATCTTTATTATTTTAATTTTAGAGAAATACATGAAACAGTTTCATTAATTTTAGAGAAATACATGAAACAGTTTCATTAAGTATTATATGAAATAATTTCACAACCATATATGAAACAACTTCATCAAAAAAGTATTATATGAAACAATTTCACAAGATTAAACAATTTCATGAAAAAATTTCATAAGATTAAGCAATGAAATCGACGGATGAAGGTGGTTTGCACGGTTTACACAAATGAGGGTGGTTTTCATTTGATCACTCCTCTCTCTCTCTCTCTCTCTCTCTCTATATATATATATATATATATATATATATATATATATATGCAAATGTTATTTGAATGCTTAGAGGCGTTTGGTTTGCAGGATGATTTCTGAATGAATGAAATATGTTAAAGAAATTAGAATCAGGAAGGAAGTGAAATAAAATGTTATCAGGTTTAACCAAGTGTTTGGTTGGCATAAATGATATGTAATTTGTCTAATGAATTGAAATCTGTCTGTTTGGTTTGCAACATAATTGAAATGGAATGATGAAAAAAGACAAAAATACCCTTTCTTTGATATTTTTTTTAAATTATTTTATTTTTTATTATTAAAATAACAATAAAACTAACATTTTAATGAGGTAGGTTGGAAGCATTGTTCAATTAATCATAATGCAAGCAGTAGATGGAATGGAAGCAGTGTTCGATTAAATCAAAAATCGAAGCAGTCTTCGATAGGTTGTAACAGAAATCGAAGTAGGTTCGTAACAGAAATCGTCATAGGTTTGTGGCAGTAGATAGAATGGAAGTAGTGTTCGATTAAATCAGAAATCGAAACATTCAGGTTCGTAACAGAAATCGAAGCAGTCTTTGATGGGTTGTAACATAAATTGTAACAGGTTCATAGTAGTAGATAGAATGGAAGCAGTGTCCGATTAAATCAGAAATCGAAGCAGTTAGGTTCGTAACATAAATTGAAGCAGTCTTTGATATGTTGTAACATAAATCGAAGCAGGTACGTAACAAAAATCGTAATAGATTCATAGCAGTAGATAGAATGGAAGCAATAATAGTTCATTGATAGGAAGCGACTGGAGTAACAGGTAGCAGTAACAGAAAGTAGTAACAGGTTTGAGAAATTGACCTGCAGTATTCGATCGAGAAGATGAAAGTGGTGTTCAATCGAGAAGATGACAACGTTCTTTTATAGGAAACGATTGGAGTAACTATAAAAGTCTGATGAAGGTATTTTTGTCATTTACACAATTTTAGATGAAATGAATTTTAATTTCATCACTTTCATGAAGGAATGGTTAAATCCTCAGATGGTGGAATCATTGGAATTCAATACCATTTCATGGGTAACCAAACGCTTTTGGTCGACGGAATTGACCATTACAATTCCATCATATTCCGACGCCCCATTAATGTCTTCAAGTTTTATGATCTTGGTAACTGTACCAATATGTACCAACAGAAAAAATTGGTACCAATTTAATTGGTTGATACATGATAATTATTTTACGTATCAATTATAATTTCTAAAGTACATAAAAAAATATTATTTTTGACAAACATAAGGTTAATTTATGATTTAAAAATTTGATGAAAACAAGTTCAAGTAATATAAATAACTTGTAACATGCTATAATCCCATGTTATAAAGTCAAGTTTTAAACAGAAAAAACACATTTAATGTGATTTTTATTCAATTTCGTCTTTTGAAGCATAAATACAACAAAAATTCATTATTCAAAACCATTCATTGAATATTGTAGAAACGACATTTATACAAATTATTCATCATTTTCTGAACAACTTTATCATGATTTCTAAATCATTTTTTTTATTAATATAGATATCCAATCCGTTATTTAAGTCGACTAATTTTAGGGTGACCACCAGCTTTGCGGGTAGCCCGGAGTCACCACATTTGAACCTCCATGACCACAAGAAGGTTTTTATTGCTCCTTGGATTCTACCTGAGACCTCCAGACATTTTTAACTTTTGAAGCTCAAAGCCTCAAACATAAACCAATCAGGTATCATCCTAAACCGTTTTGAGTTTTTGTCAATACAAATATAAATATATATATATATATATATATATATATATATATTGTTGTAATAATTTTAGAGTGCATGCACTCACTTTTTTATTTGATTAATCTCTAACATAAAGAATATGATTTTAAACCAAAAGGGTGATGCCTAATTGGTTTGAGTTTGACTCTAAAGATCAAAAGTATCTAGAGGTCCCAGGTTCAAATCCAAGGAGGAATAAAAATCCCCTTGTGGCCATGGAAGTTCAAATGCGGTGACTCTGGACTATCTGCAAAGCAAGTGGTCGCTCTGAGATTAGTCGGCTTGCATAACGGGTTAGATATAAAAAAAAAGAATATGATTTTATATATTTAAAACATATGTAAATGTGAGGACATATTAAGTCCCATACTGCTCCTAAAAGAGACCTTCGAGATAAAATAGAGGTTTCAACATATATTCAGGAGAAATAGTCTAAATATAGTTAATGTAAGAGTTTAACACGCTTTCTCGACGAAGGTTAGACAAACACATATCGTTTCTTCTTTTAAAAGGGCTAGACGAAGGTAGGTATATTGCAACAAAAACAATTTAGAAAAAAACAACCTTATTTTTTTGTCCCCATCATTTTATATATATATATATATATATATATATATATTTTGGTTTAATTTGTTTTGAATATTTTAATTTCAATGCCTGCAGCATAAAATAGTTGCAAATATTTTGTTGCCATCTATTAAGACTACGTATTTTTTTTAAACAAAATAAACACAACATGAAATATGAATGACCCACCATTAATGTCCAAATCAACCACCGCCATTCTCCGCCGCGACGGCGGAGGTCAAGAAAGTCAGACTTACCGGTTAGCCATCCAAGTCATCCAAGGGCGGTGGTTCTCACTTTTTGCTTCTTTTCTGATCATGGCCGGCGCCGGTGCAACCTACCTCTTCGGCATCTACTCCAAAGACATCAAAACAACCCTTGCCTATGATCAAACCACCCTCAATCTCATCGGATTTTTCAAAGACTTAGGTGCCAATATCGGCGTTATTTCCGGCCTTATCGCCGAAGTCACCCCAACATGGTGTCTCCTTCTCATCGGTGCCGCCGTAAACTTCACCGGATACTTCATGATGTGGCTCGCCGTCACTCACCGTATCCCGGAGCCACGTGTCTGGCAAATGTGCATGTATATGTGCATCGCCGCCAACGCACAGAACTTCGAAAACACCGGCGTTCTCGTGACCACCGTCAGAAACTTCCCGGAAAATAGAGGGGTGGTGTTGGGTCTGTTAAAAGGCTTCACCGGATTAAGTGGAGCCATTATGGCTCAAATTTACTTGGCCGTCTACGGTGACGACTCAAAAGCTCTTATCCTCCTTATTGCATGGCTTCCGGCCGCCGTATCGGTGGTTTTCGTTTACACCATTAGAGAGATAAACGGTGTAAAACAATCCAATGAAAACGAAATTAGGGTTTTCTACCATTTCTTGATTGTGTCCATTGTTCTAGCTTTGTTCATCATGGCCATGACCATAGCTCAAAAGCTGGTGGCTTTTTCACCGGTGGCATACGCCGGCAGCTCCTCTGTCATCTGTTTTCTACTTTTTGCACCCCTCTTTATCTCGATCAAACAAGAACTAGAGTTCTTAAAGAAAACCAACCAAGAATCAAGTAGGGTTTCTGAAGTTGAAATAGAGAATTTGGATCATGATGATCATGAACCATCATTGAATTCGAACTTCAAATCAGAACGAAAACTGTCTTTTTTTGAAAACGTCTTCTTGAAAAAACCCGAAAGAGGCGACGATTTCTCGATCTTACAAGCGCTCTTAAGCACCGATATGGCAATTCTTTACGTAGCGACATTTTGTGGGCTCGGAACGAGCTTCACCGCGGTCGATAATCTTGGTCAGATCGGAGAATCGTTAGGGTACCCAAGAAAATCGATTAGCACGATCGTGTCACTTCTAAGTATTTGGAATTATTTCGGCCGGATCTTCGCGGGTTTTGTATCCGAACATCTTCTAATCAAGTTCAAATTCCCTCGGCCTCTTATGATGACACTCGTGCTGCTTCTTTCTTGCATCGGTCACCTCCTCATCGCGTTTCCTTTCACGGGGTCCGTTTATATTGCGTCTATAATCATCGGGTTCTCATTCGGTGCGCAACTCCCACTACTTTTCGCCATTGTTTCAGAGCTATTCGGGCTAAAACACTTCAGCACGTTGTTCAATTGTGCGCAATTAGGAAGCCCGGTTGGATCTTATGTTTTGAACGTTAGAGTCACTGGCCCGATGTACGATAGAGAGGCGTTGAAGGTGTTGGAAAGCAGCGGGTTGGGTCGATCAGCGGTGAAAGAGTTGGTTTGCATTGGCAAGCAATGTTATAGGCAATCATTTATGGTGTTGGCTGGTGTTTGTTGCTTTGGAGCCTTGGCTACACTTGTGTTGGTGGCGAGAACAAGAGAGTTCTACAATGGTGATATTTATAGCAAGTTCAAAGAGCCAAAAGGGGTGGCCAAGACCCAACACTTGTAAGTTGTAACCGTGGGTCTCGAAATCAAATTGTGCACGTAGTATCTACACAAATATTATTACAACAGTTAACAGTGTGACAAACAGTCAGTCCAATAACACTCGAGGGACTTGATCATTTGTTGTAACCATGCAATATAGTTTTTTCCTCTATGTTATAGTATTTGTCTAAACACCCGATATGGATGTTGTGAAATATATAGAAAATTGTATTAAAATGGAACCAATTTTCACCTTATTTATATTTTAGAAAACCAACTTTAAAAGTTATGATTTGGAGTCTACACCAAATTTTACATGTATTTAGGGTTTCGGTTAACATGACGACCTGTCGGTGATGATGTGGCTTCAAGGAAATGCCACCTAATATGCCACGTCATTTTTAAAATTCAAATATAAATCTAAGGGAAAAGTACAATAAAAACCAATGAACTTTCTTGTTTGGAATGATTAAGTTCTTGAACTTTTTTTTGGAACAAATAAGTCCTTGGACTTTTCAAAACATGTTAAATAAGTCCTTGAACATTCCAAAATATGTTAAATAAGTCATTGGACAATTTTTGGAACAAATAAGTCCTTGGACATTCCAAAAAATGTTAAATAAGTCCTTGGACAATTTTTGGAACAAATAAGTCCTTGAACATTTCAAAAAATGTTAAATAAGTCCTTGGACAATTTTTGGAACAAATAAGTCCTTGAACAATCCAAGACATGTTAAATAACTTTTTGAAAAAAATAAAGTGGTAAAATAATGAAAAAAATCGGGAAAAAAACTCAATGAACATTCATATTTTGAACGATTAAGCCCCTAAATATTTTTTGAACCAAAAAGTATTTAGATCTATAAAATTAAACAAATATAACAAAAAAGTACTTACATTTACAAAAAAATAATTACCATTTTAACTAGTTGTACAAGTCATAAGAATGTATCCAACATGTTCTATAAAAGTTCAAGAAGTTATTTAACATGTTTTGGATTGTTCAAGGACTTATTTGTTTCAAAAATTGTTCAATGACTTATTTAACATTTTTTGGAATGTCTAAGGATTTATTTAACATATTTTAGAATGTCCAAGGACTTATTTGTGCCAAAAAATTGTCCAATGACTTATTTAACATGTTTTGGAAAGTTCAAAGACTTATTTRTTCCAAAAAAAAGTTCAAGGACTTAATCATTCCAAACAAGAAAGTTCAAAGACTTATTTGTTCCAAAAAAAAGTTCAAGGACTTAATCATTCCAAACAAGAAAGTTCACTTTTCCCTTAATCTAAAACATAATGGGGCGTTATATATACAAGCTATGAAAAGCATATAAAAAGCGCAAAACAAATCCTAATTCATCTCGTCGACGCCAGCTTCTCCAATGTACCCTTCTTCTCCGGCGACACTACTGTCATCTCCGACGACCCCTCACCCCTTTCCATCCCTCCTAGTCTCCGTTTGTTAATGCAATCAAAGTCCATCAAAGCCTTTGTTACCATATTCATCTCCGTCTCCGTTTTGTTAGTTTTCCTCTCTCCACCCTCCTCCTTCAAAACCCACTTTACCCAATCGGCATCGTCTTACTCAGTGGACGCCCGACGTTGTACGGAACTCCACCTTGACCTGCGTCCTCGACCGTCCTTTCAGTCAATGGTGTGTCATCACCGCTGACCCTGCCGTCGTCCAGCACATCCTCAAGACGAATTTTTCAGTATACCAAAATCGAGATATTTTCTGATCAAGCCTGTTCGATGTGCTCGGAAATGGAATCTTTAATGTCGATGGGATGATTCGAAGTTCCAAAAACAGCTTCCAGCCATGAATTTGATACAAAGTCGTTTCGGCATTTCATCGAGCATTTGGTGGACGCCGAGCTTAACGACACGTCTCCTTCCTATCTTGGCTGCAGCCGCTGCTAACGATTTTGTTCTTGATTTCCAAGATATTCTTCAAATATTTGCATTTGATAACCTTTACATAATTCCTTTTGGGTATGATCCTGCTTATTTAACCCCTTCTTTGCCAAAAGCTAAATTTGAATCCGTTTGGTTTCACCACTGCAAAATGATAACGTTTAAAGTTGGTTCTATAAAACATAAATAAGAGGTGAAAGTTGTTTTCATTTTGATAAGAATTTTCTAAAAAAATATATAAAATACAAATTAAAAGATTGTTGTTGAAAATGAATGCAATATTTATCTATATACTATATTATAAAGCATTTAATAAAAAATCTTAAAAACTATTTTTTTATGTATGAAATATTATTTATTGATGTATATTATTTATAATTTAACATTACAACTAATTTTACGTAACTACAACTTATTAAAGCTCTATTTTTAAATTTGTGTAACTAACTGTTAATAAGCATAATCAAATACAGGATAAACATCCATTTTAAATATAAAAAATCTAAAAATTAAGATAATCATTGACTTCTAATAAAATGCTTAATTATTATTTTTATAAAAAATTATATTTTCAAATCAAAAATAAATTATTTTATTATTTTAAATTAAATTATAATAAAAGTAAATTAAAAAAGTTACACAAAAAATGAGAACTATTAAATAGTTACTTTGATACTATTAGTGATTTATTTTTTTACAAATTTTTATGTTATTTTCAAATTTATATTTTAATTCAAAAATAAAAATATTACCGATTTCTCAAAACCACATAAAATCGTATTATATTGATAAAGACAAAAAATAAAAATTAAACATTAAAATCGAGATTTATCTCGCTTTATTGCACGAATACCCATATAGTTATTTTTAAAATAGCACTTTATTGGGCCTTGAGGGAAAAAATATGACAAAAGCTGTATAGGCCTAAACAGAGAGAAAATTAGACGGCCCAAAAGAGATGGTTAAATTGGGCCTGAAATGTGGCCAATTGGACCGTTTATGGTCCAACGCTGCAAAATCAGTTATACATTTTACGGAAGAGTAAACTACAAATCTGGTCCCGTAGTTTATCGAAAATGACACTTTTCATTTTTACATCTTCAAAATCACAAAGTGGTCATTATTATAACACCGCTAAAAATATGAGTAATTTTAAATAGCTAATTACAAAGGAAAATAACATTGACCATGTATAAATTCGCCCATGAAATGGACTAAGAGCGTTTACATCAAGTAAATGGATAATAATTAGCAACCTACTAACATAAATCAATCTAAAGTTTAGATCACAGACGAATGTCACTATCATCACCAACACAATCCTGTCTAGTCATAACACCAAAACATCAAAAGCTATCGGACCCAAAAAGTGTCTGACTGGCATCCAACACTTCGTTCAAGCCATCGGAGCCCCACTGCCTAGAGATCCTGATATACATGTTATTTAAAAAAATATATATTAAGCTTTACGTCTAGTGAGTTTCAAACAGTTTATGAATAAAGCAAGTTAGCATGAGTTGGAATTATAAACTTGATCAAACCCAATAACCCACATATTTTATTGAAAGACTATAAAGTCCAAAACTCATCTTATGAAAAGGGAGGAGACCCTTCATGGATAGTGGTGGAACTCAAAAGTAGACCACATCCCCATGTTATAAAGCTTACTACGGATCAACGACCATTGACTACAACCAATCGTTATCTACTCAAGGCCTGTGATGATCCTGATTATACTCATTCACTAGAAATTACACCATATGGATGATGGCCGATATCCAACTCCAAGAGCCCGTACCATAATGCCCACCATGACCCAATGCCTATCTCTCTTACAAAACAGACAAAACCATCTCATATCAAATACAAACCGACTACTATGTCTATAGATCCATTGCATATCAGTCTAATACTTATCACAACTTTGAAGTGACCAACTATAATCAAACATATAGTTTTCATCATACTAAATGCCATCATCGATATTTAATTTCCAAAAGATCAAAGGGCCCATATCCCATAACTTTCAACAAGATATTTTCCCTTTTCCCGAATCAAGTATCAAAATCTTCATTTTTCCAAACGAGTTCACAAACCGAAGGATGACTTTGATTCACAAGTAACAATACTTCTCTTTTCCCAAAATACGATGATGTTACATAAAACTCTTCTAAGGATGTGATACCAAATATAATCCTAAATCATAAGATTCAAGTATCCAACTAAGATATGTTTACCAATATCACACTTTTACATATTCTAAACGACCAAACATTTACTTGTAAAAATAAGGAAAAATCCCCCAAATTTACCACGATACTCAAAATTGGTCAAAATCGATAAATATATAAAACATATCAAGGAGGGTGTTTTAGGATAATAAAATATAACATTTGACTTGTATAAAAAGTTTAGAAAATCTTAGAATGAACTCAAAATGCTTGGTTTTCGTAAAAACCTAGAAACTAAGAAAACACTGAGAGAAGAGATGAGATCTGGAAGCTCCAATAACACAAGATTTGAATACTTGCACTTAATACTCTTTAATGTCTTCAAACAACCACTAAAAGCTATAGGTTTAATATAAACGAGAGGGGTTGGAGAGAAATGGAAGAGAAAAAAGATAAGTGAGAAAATTGAGTGAAAATCTCCCAAAACAGCCCTTATAACGCGTCAGATATCTTCTCGTGACTTCAGTTTGCGATGCAAGTCGTGTGCGTCCAAGACCAAACCACTCGGTGATTTGAGCGATGTACCCTGTGACTTTTGCCCGCGTGCTAGGTCGAGTAACTTTCTGTGTCCAAGTTGAGAGTGCCCAGAGCCCCATGAGACCTTAGCCGCGACTTGAGGTCGAGCACCAGGTTGTCATGCCACTTTGCTGTTTTCGCATGATTTCGGCCCTTTTCCCATGTTTCAAGCCCAACAAACTCCTACATACTTAATTATTATACAGGCTTAATAAACCAAATGTTAAAGTCAAAAACTCAAGGTAAAACTCATATTAATATTATCAAGGATTTCTCGGGTGTTACAATTATTAGGCACGTGAATTGGCTCCGACCCGTCGGGGAACCCGGTCCACTAGCCCCAATAAGGGACGGGATTCCCCGTTAAACCAGGTCTTGGGGACAGGGACGAGGATCCCTGTTTGGCTCAAACCGGGGATGGGTATCGCACTCCCCGCCCCACCTTCCCCCGTACCCGTACATATATTAATTAATAAATTATATTATATATTATTTATTTCTATTAAATTGGTAAATGTTAATTTATGTTTTAATATATTTTGAATATTACTAGATGTGGTTTCGAATATTATTCGTTAGGTTTTGATACATGTGACATTAATTTTTTTAAATTAAATTTAATTCTTTTTGATTGTCGATATCTTAATTATTATATGATGATGTATATTTTTTGTATTTAACTAAATTCTTTTTAATTTTAGATATATTAATTTTTTTAAAATTTAAACATGTATGATATCTCATGCATTTGATTTAATTTAAAAAAACTTAAATAAACAAAAAAAAAAGGAGAATTTGTTTCGCGGTCAGGGATTCCTGAATGAGTTTAGGTCCAGAAATGGTCAAAATAGGGACCAATTTTACTTCCCATCAAAGACCGCTCAGTTTCTACCGCTCCAAAGTCCAATCAACCTGCTCCATATCAATATCATACCATATTTTTCAATTACACCATATTTCATAATTCACATTATTAATAATATAAGAGTATTCGTGCAATACAACGAGATATATATTGATTTTAATATTTTATTTCTTCTTTATCTCAGTCGATATTATAATATAATGTGATTTTGAAAAAAGCGATGATGTTTTTTATTTTTAAATAAAATATAAATTTAAAGATATCATAAAAATTTGACAAAAATATATCGATATTAGTATTAGATTAACTATTTAGAATTCTTATTTTTTGTGTAATTTTTTAATTCAAAATTATAATTTGATTTAGATTCAATAACGAAGTAATTTGTATTTGGTTTAATAATATAATTTTCTTATAAAGATAATAATTAATTATTTTGTTAGAACTCGAAAATTATCCTAATTATATTCTAGATTTTTTATATTTTAAAATGAGATGTTTATCTTTTATTTGATTATGTTTATCCGCAATTAGTTACACGAATTCAAACATGCAGTTTTAATAAGATGTATTTATGCATAATTTACTTGTAATCTTGAATTTTAAGTAATATGTAATTCATACATAATAAATGGTTTTTAACAGTTTTTGTCAAATGATTTATAATATAATATAGATATTGCTATAAATTATTTATTTTATATTTAATAAGTTATATTAATTAAAAAAATGTGATTGAAAAGGTTAAAATGAAGAATAAAAGTGAAATGGCAAAAGAGGGGTCAATACCAACCCTTTGGTTGAAAAGTTCTAAAAAAAAGTGTTTTACTCCAATTATGATAATCTCTGTAAACACTTTTGCCAAAATAGTAAAAAAAAACCATCTTCCGACTTCGAAGATAATTCAACGAATGTTCCGTTTCGCGTAATGTTTCGGTAAAAAAATCCGCACACTCGACCGTCGAGAATATCATCCACGGCCGTAACATCAATGATCAAAATTCGCACGACTAAAGATTTACCTGCCTATGATTGTGGTTATCTACGATCACAGGATCCATCTCCACAGATTAGACGAATGAGATGATTTTAACTAATAGATAATTAAAAAATAAATCGTGGCGGTGCAATATCATTGTGGTACACGACTTCTCGTACCACCTACCAACCAATTAGATTGGTATCAACTAAACTGATAACAGTCTAAATTGATACCATTAGAACGAAAATTGATCAGTTTGTCTTGATACAAAATTAAGAGCAATACTGGTTTCAGTAGATGTTGATAACTACTTTTGCTTCTTAAAAGTGTAGAGACTTCTTATTTGTTGGGAAAGGGAAGACCTCACATGGTCTCATCATTAGACCATGAAACCTTTTTTAACCGTCACCAATTATTTATGTTTAACCACATATATTATTTTACTTATAAGCGAAAGCTTAAATAGGAACGTTATAAAAGATCGAAAATATATTCATATATGAATCATAAATAAACCTCTACAAAATTCATTTGAAAGATTTATATGTGAATTTTGTTATTGATTATTCACATATAAATATGTATATATAAATCCATATTTTTTTTTATCAGTGATTCACATATAAATAATCTATTCGTATTTTTTTTAACTTTAATGTTTTTCTTTCTATATTATATGAACGACAAAATAGAGGTGGAGTGAGACATTAAGAAGCTTTGTTTTTATTGATGAAATATTTGTTGTGAAGCCTATTTATTTCTAAATTGATGGACACATTTGGCCTTTTCTAATCACATGTAAAAATTAAGGCCAAATTGGCTTAAGGCTATTACAAAGACGAGTCGGGGTTGGTTTTATTTGGATCTCACGGTTTTATTAGCAATCTTAAATCAATCAATCAATCAAACACGGCAAGTTTCAGACTAAAGGGCTGATTATTTGCGGTTTAATTAGGCTTATTAGTCTATCTGGCTTATTCGCATAGCTCATTTGGGTCGTTTACTTACGACTTATTCGCATAGAACATGGCTTAATCGCACAGATAGAAATGTGTGTTGTCCCCGTTCAGCCACAAAAATGACATATATATCCCTTATTTAAAGTATCACCTTCTTCCCAAATGATACACCAATCATCAAGCTCTTTATGATTTTTTGTGTTGATGTTCAAATAATTAATATTGGGAGGTAAATCGGTCATTTATATTATTCAGACTGTTGGTTCAAATAAAAAAAAATAAACAAAAACATCCATTTATCCGGACAGACAAATTTATCTATACATGACTTAATAAAAAAAATTTGTAAGCAATCCCCAAGTCTAGATATTTTTTTTATTTTTCTGAAGTTGAATTCCAATCTACAAAAAGTTCAAAGTATGGAGTGTTTCCGAGCTTTTTTAGTTGTTAAAAAAACATTTGGAAAACACCAGAATTCATACAAAATACTACATTTTACACCAAATTATTAAAACGACGCCACCAAATGAAAAAGATAAAAACATATATCTAGAATTTTACGTTATGGTTTAAGATTGTGTGTCATCGATTGAAATAGATTTATTGTTTCTACTAAACTTTACATCAATTCTTATTGATTTGATGTTTATATATTGGAGATGCCCGTATAATACACGCTATATATGTTAACTTATTATGAACGGGACAAAATCTTTTTGGCATTTTCACATAACCAAATCTTCAAATCACATGTCTCAATATCATACAAATAATACTCGTAATATAATAAAATAAAAATATATAAACAAACCAAATAAATATTGTGACTCAAGATTTGTGTTGTGTGTCACGTTAAGCCTATAAAACGTGGTCTAATGCATGATTTTTATAACACGATATTTGATTTTTCTTCACGTTATTAATATTTTATTTGTCAGTTTTTAATACATATAACCTGATCTAAATTGTTTATTATTAACTCATTGAGTAATAATATAAAATATTTGTTTATATATATATATATATATATATATAATTCTATGTAAATAGATTTTTTGTCGTAAGTCACACGAAATATTGCGGTCTCCACCTGGCTCCTAAGGCTTGAAGTTTAACCTTGCCGCCACGCTACATTTTACAACCTTGCCATTACTACGATTATTATTTAACCAGGATAACAAAACCTTTTGTTTTTTAGAACATCTCCAACAGTTATTCAATTTTAAAGATTTGAGAAAAAATTGCTCCAACAACTGTACATGTTAGAGATCTCTTAAACCACAAAAGAAAACCTCTTTGCATGTGAATGTGACATTTTTTTTCTCCTTTCAAAGGACCACAATGCTTTCACAAGAAAATGTCAAAGAAAAAAAAAGAAGTCTTTCTAAGCGTCCCCAATCCTACGGTAAAAACGTTATTTTACAAGTAATAAAACACCAACCGACAAACCAAAAGAACAACATATTGTTGTAGATGTGAAAGAAACAACATATATATACACATATAGATATACACACACACATATATTATATATATATATATATATATGTTCCTATTTAAATAACACTGATGCCATGTGGTTGAAGATGGATCGATTTTTAATATTATTGAACCCACCAATTTCGTGTTTTTTTTTTTGTTGTTGCAAAATGTCATTATTTTCTTCCATTGGACCCAAACATAAAATATGAAAAGGCAAACTGTAGAGCCACAGTACCCAAATTAAGACTAGCGCCAAAACCAGTCCTTTATAACCCCAACTCCACCCACTCCCCCTTTCTTTCTTTACTCATCTCTCTCCCTCTCTCTCTCTCTCTCTCTCTCTCTATATATATATATATCTAACATTTGCATTTGCAGACAGGCAGCCATGGAAGATCAAACCAGTTGTCTTCTTGATTGCTCCTATTTCTGCCATGGAAAGGTCAGGACCTTCTTCATTACAACTTTTTATGTTTCACTACTTCTTTTGGATAAAAGAGGCATCTTTTTAGTCTAATTTTGAGTCGTTTTTCTGGGTTTTGATTGAAATAGAGTTCAGATGAGTTGACTGAGTCACTTCTGCTCACAACAATGGAGCTTGAAGCAGCAAGATTCAAAACTCAACAAGAACTCAGGCTAAAAGATGATCAACTGAGTCAACTCAAGCACCTTCTCAACAACGCCATTCACGAAAGAGATGAAGCTCAAAACAGATACCAAACCCTCCTCCTTCAGTATCATCACAACCACCATCAAACCACCACACCACCACCACCACCACCACACTCCGCCATCTCAAGCATAGAAGACGAACCCATCACCAATGCTGGCTTCTCATCCTCAGATTGTGAAGAAAGCATCGTTTCATCTCCGATCACAGAACTTACACCGCCACCACGGTCATCGGAGCAAGAACTTCCTTTTCCGGTGGTCCCATTGCCGGAAAAAGGAAAGCTTTTGGAAGCAGTGATAAAAGCAGGGCCTTTGTTACAAAACCTCCTTCTGGCTGGACCCCTACCACATTGGCGACACCCACCTCCGCCACTAGACACCTACCAGATTCCACCGCCACCGGTGGTGCTACCAAGTCCACCATCCCTCCATCATTTGGTTTGGAAATTTAACAAGAAAAGGGGTTCTCCTGAAGGGTCTGATTCTTCCACAGAGACCAAATACCAAAGAATCGCCATCAATTGACTCCCCTACTATACGAAAACAAGTAGAAGAGACTTTTACTCACTAGATATATAATCATTGTTGGAACTGGGTATTATTATCAGGTGGAGGGGTTCTACCCATTTGTATAGCAAAAATCTCCCCATTATTACTTCATGGTTATTTGATTTCTTTTAGTATTATTATAATATATAAATATATATTTTCTATTATAAAAGATGATATAAATTTGACCAACAAAAGATACCCGATATGGGTTTTATTTATTTATAAAAAAACCCTAAAAAAGGACCCAAAACACAACTACCTGAGCATATACGTTGCTATGAAGTACAAAACTTAGCACATGTGTAATACATGGAAATTTTTTTTTAAAAAACACTATGGTAACCATTTATCTATCCGACATGCAAACATGTAAGTTGTCTTTGTATACATACATATATATAGTACAGATGAACGGTTACTAAGGTGTTCTTTTTTTTTTATGTTTTCCCTAAACCTCCCTCGTATATCTATATAGAGTGAGGTTCAGAAAAAACCGTAAAAAAACTAAAAGATACTCTAATAATTGTTCACCTGTACGATATGTACATATGCATACAAATAACTTTTTCGACATTCACATGTGCACAACAGTAACACATGTGTAGAAACCAGAACACATCTCCAATTAGTTGTATACACATGTACATACTGTAAGAATGAATGATTATTAAGATTCCTCAATTTTTCATTTTCTTTTTATAGTTTTCTCTTGAACATGATCATATATATATTTATAAAATAATATCCTAATTATTAATTTATTTCATATGATAATGCAAACAAATTATAATAAACACTTTAAAATATTCAAAAGAAAGTCTAAGGTAGCGTTTGTTTTTTAAGAGGTGCTGAAGTCTGAAGTCTAATTTCACTTCTGATTTTTAAGAGGTGGTGCTGAAGTCTGAAATCTGAATCAGTCAGACTGTTTGTTTTTGTAAACTGACAAACGTCTGAAGTCTGAAATCTGAATCAATAGTTTGCTTTTGTAACCAACGAAACATATGAATATGTATAAATTCTGATTTCACTTTTGTTTATGTTCCCAAGATTCCTTTAATTATTCCTTCTCCTCCACATCAAGTCTTCCATCCTCAATCTCCACCCACATCAACCATCGTCCACCACCACTCCTTCTCTAAAATCCAACGCCCAAATCCACCTCTAAAATCGAAGCAAATCTCCATCATGATGAAAACTACAGGGACGAAAATACCTTGATTCACGAGAATAAAGGTGCACAACTACTGGTTTGCACAAGAACGAAAACACACAGTGGCGAAAACCCACAGAGAAGAAAACCCTCTTGATTTGGAACTGATTTGGGTCAATTTGAAGCCACCAGAGGCGATGGAGGGTGAAGTCGATCGATTGAGAGGGTGAAGTCGATCGAATGATGAAGTAGAAATCGGTTCTCTGGATAGTTTTTAGGATTAAGAGGAAAATAAGTGGCTAGGTTATCACTTAATTTTTAAGAGGAAAATAAGTGATAAGTGGCTCTGAAAGAAAAAGAAAAACAAACAGTCTGAATTGCCTTATGTCTGACCGAATCAGACATAAGTGGTAAAATAAGAGTTTTTTTCAAAAAACAAACACCACCTAAAATTTAAAATCAATTATGTATGACAAAAGTATGAACTTTGGGACTTAACTACAGAAACTCCAAATATGTATTCCAATTTTATAATTGGTGTCACTTGCACCAAGTCCAAGATATGGTAAAATAATCATTAAAATTTGTTAGGTGTATATATGCGACTCAACAAAACTGAACAAACGAGAGTGATGTAAGCAGGTGAACGAATTGTGAAATGTTTTTAGGATTTTAATTGATCTGGGAAAGTTAGTAATATACATATCTTGTCTCATCTTTAAGATTTTTATTTCATATGCTTTGGTAAAAAAAATGCATTTTTATTCCACTCAATGCTATCATATCTTAGTCTATGTCACATCAAGCATGGAACACTAGATTTATGTTCTATCATGTCTCATACAAACCAAACGCACCCATACACCCCACCCCATCGATGACGCCCTCCGTCCTATGACATCACCGTCTTCCTGATCCTAATGTATCAGGTCTTAACCATCAAAAAAATATAAAACAAAAAACATTTTAACTGAATTTGAGATAACTAATTGCAAAACTGAAAAGATATTCTCCCACGTACTTAAATTTTTAGATATATCCATCCATGAGCATAATAACTATGGATTGATGCTTATTGTTTGCCAATTGCTATTTAGGGCTTTGGATGCTGACAAGATGTATAAGCCAACCACCGGAAGGTGAGAAATGTTGGCCCCACAAATCAGAATCAAGATCTAACATAAACCTATTTGCTTTTCTTCTATTATATAATTCCATTCTCTCTTTTCTTTTCTTTTTCATTTCAGTTTTAGCATGCCATGATTAATGCTATTTTACTAGTGTAAAACAGAACAAACTGTATGCATACTTATTTATATCAAAATCAGATCAAATTATACAGGTATCTTGATATCAATGTATGTTAGGATGGTATTAATAAATAGAACAAACTATATGCATATCTATTTATATCAAAATCAAATCAAATTCTACAGTTGTCTTGACATCAATATACGTAAGGATGATATTAATAAATAGATGTGCATTTATCCTTCCTGAAAACAAAACCCACAAAATTAAAATGGAATCTATAGTGTAGACTTTTAAGAGTGATGGTGGTGGTTTTCTTTTAGGTATTAGTCAGTAATGGTGGTAAAGCACCTACCTACCTATTAAAAGTTGCTTCCCATATTTCAAACTAGTTGTTATGTTCCCTTTTTAGGGGATACTACCATCCTAAAAGTTGATTGCTTTCATAGTCTTTCATTATTCAAGTTCAAACCTTATTTTTAATAATGCGGGTAAATACACCCTTATATATTGTTAAATGTACTTTTACCTGTAAATTTCTTCTTCACATACATCAACATCAAAACCTACTTCATACATTTTCAATCCATGAATAGACTTGATTCTGACATAAAAAGGATGCAAATAGCATTACCCATAACAATCAACATATACTCTTAAAACAGCAACGTCCATAAATAAATGTTAGCAAAAGATACAAAAGATAGCAAAGGGTCCATAAATAAATGTTAGCAAAAGATAGCAAAGGGCCAATAGCCTACCAGTATCCGGATTACCAGTGGATCCCACAAAAAGATCAAATAGAAATTTTATGGGAAAAACAGGAGAATGCACAGAAGTAAAAATTACACAGCTGTAAGTCATTATTTTTCTTTCAAAGACGATTTTTTTTTCTTAAAAGATACACGATAGCCTAAGTTGGGTAACCTGGAATCCAAGGTTAAATTTCAATCAAAATCCTCAGTTTCATGGCAGATTATAATCCAGGAATCATATAGAACTGCTTTTTTAGCATTTACACAAATTGCAAGAATAAGAATTTAGAGTCATCGTCGTCTACTTAAAAGGATTGCAGAAGACTTGCCTGTGATCGTTTCATTCATCTTCGTTGTCATCTTGATTGTTATGTTGGGTATGTTTCTGAGCATTATACATGTCAGCAACCTGAAAATAACGGCACAGGAAAAAACATAAAACTTTCATCATTTTAATCCACTAGCGATTGATCTTCAAGTGTAAAATATCGACTCTAATCAAGAAATAGCAATTGATGGTTCCTCACCATATCTGAAGATGAAGCTTCCTCGGGACCCTTATCTTCACGCACACGAAGTAAACGCGGGAATCTTAGTGAAATGCCCTTTTTTAAATAAAACAAGCAATGAGACAAAAAGACTCGTGTCATTAACTGCAAAAGAGATAACAAATAGGATGTACAATAACCTAATAAATCTTAAATATAAACCTTATTAGGATCAACCGCACCAATTGCAGCACGATAAACAGGGCTGATGGTCAAGTCTGCAGCTTTAACCTCCCAAACCTGAAATGATAACCAAGCATCCGTCAGGTGCACAGATTGAACTGGACAAGTTGTCTGTCTGGTGTTTGGTACTACTAGGACAAGACATCTTCAATACATTGAAAAGAAGATGAGTACAATAAAGATGCAGAATAATTCATGGAAAACCTAAAGATCACCTCAGTTGGCTCAAACCACACATCGGGGTTTATAGTATCTGCATACCGGTAGTACGACTGCCAACAGATGAAAATCGGAGTTAACATATATAATAATCATATAAAACAGTTTAAAGGATGCCCATACATGCAAAATCAAAAGAAGCAACAAAACCTTTGGCTTTGGGATCACTTTAGAACGAAGACTGGTAGACCGCTCTTCAAGCATGGCTTCCGAAAATCCGGTGCCTATGTAAGTCGGATATTTCTAATGTTGTAAGTATCATGGAGAATGTCTAAAAGGATAAAATCAGCCAAGTAGCAATTTTTTTACTATTATAAGAGAAAATGCCACTTACCAATCTTGCAAATTGTTTGATATTCATCATTATTACTGTCGTAACAAGCAAGGAGAAATGCGCCATATACACCTACACGCTTTCCTCGGCCATGGAAGGCGGCAATGGGTACTAAATCTAACGAGTCACCAATACTGCACCAAGCAACATGGATCACCATCATAACTGGAGACTGTATTGAAGAGAGGGAATAACGAATACCTGTCCATATAGTCTTTTTTCAACTTGAGCCAGTTATTTGATCGCTTTGCAGGCTCATACGTAGCATCCCGATTTAATGTTTTGATAATCAATCCCTCGCAACTGCAAAAATAACAAGGATTTAAGGGCCAAAAATTACTATAGTCTATAGTTAAGTAGTTGAGAATCTCTTTTACCCAAAGAAAATACTTACTACCTCAATTTATCGATAAATTAAAAATGTGAAGATTTGAATGAACTGAATGGAGAGGCTTATTACCTGGCATTCACAGCAGCATCCAAGAATGTTTGTATTTCTTCCAGATCGTTTGATGTTATGGCTGTTGCAAGCTGGAAAAATCCAGGTTCTTCCCTGAAGGATTCATAGAGACGCTGAAAAAAACAATAATTCAACACGTTCAAAAGCTCAAGAAACAAAACAAGATCAACTGAAATATGCAACTCAAATCCCAATCATCACTAAGAGTCGAATGATAACCATAAAAATGAAAAATTATCTGTAGTTTTGGGTGTGGTATTTCATTTTTTGTTCTTTTTTGTGGACGGTTAAGATCCAAGTAACAGCAGTAGAAGGATACCTCACCTCTCTACGCGTACTAAGTTGTTCCTGTAAAAGCTGTTGTCCATTTAGATACAACAGATCAAATGCGTAGATGCATACATCAACCTTGATTTCGCTCATGACGACATTTTTCCGAGCACGTGTGCTTAGAATCTATAAATAATCAATAGCAAACATAATGTCCCATGTAAAAGAAACGCAATGACAAATTTATGATAAAGCATAACATGATCAGAGAAAAAGGTCACCTGGAAAGGGAGAATTTTTTGCTTCTTGTGGTCATATGCAACCAGTTCACAGTCCAGAACAAACGACGTTACACTTGGTTTTTTAACTCTGCAAAAACAATTACAGATTTAAATGGCTTATTTGCCTCAATCAGACAACATATTTAAAAATCAGAAAATTGGCTCAACACGGCATGAAAATGGGGAAGCAATTGCTAGAAAGTACCTTGAAGCAGCAACAACAACATCAGGGAATTTTTCGGTATTTCTTTCGGCATTTCTGCTATATATCTGAACTGTGCCATCCTCCATATAATGTATCTGTGTAAATTGAAACTGGTTAGCCACTCATAATGTCTTGTTGTGCTCCTTTTTTACGACTTCATTAACTTAATAACATTACCTGAGCCCGTTCCCCATCATACTTGTATTCACAAGTGAATTCCATATCCTGAAATTTATCTAAAATCTCAGATACCCCTTTAGTTGGCTTAGCTAGCATAGGTCCAACTGGTACACCGGGTGAAAAGCAACACGTCTTGGGCAGATTCCATACACCATCAGAAAGAAGAGCAGGGACAATTTTATCATACACGGGAATTACAGAATATACTTGTTTCACAATTTTAGCAGCCTGAAGACATAATAGAAGGAGTTAGCAAAGAGGCAAAATAATAAAAGCATTTTACAACCAACAATCAACACAATTCATACATCAAAAATAACTGGTAGATAGAAGCTATCCCAGATCATAGAATAAGTCCTATTTATAATGCATTTTAGACACTATCATCGACTTCCTAGTTTTGGATGATCACTACTCCTTGTTAAATGATTAAAAAACATCCCCAGTAGACCTTTCATATTATCCTTTCAACTTGGAGTTCTTATATTTATCCTCCTGTCAGTCCCAATTACTTTGCAAACTCAAGAAGATCAATTCATGAGAAAGAGAGATCATTAGGTTTCTATATCATTTTTTTTTCTACCATAAAGGCTAGGCCTATAAGCTGCAAGAAAGAAGACAGAGTGGCTAGCTATCTATATTCTATACCTACAAGCCAATACACTCGTGTGAACCAATAAGTATTTTCTATGATTTCCTATTCCTTCCTCCAAAGCTGCCTCTCTTGTCCACCAATGCCTCTACCTTCTTTAGATATGATCTAGAAACAAGAAGAAATACCAAATAAACCTCATACACCAGCAGAGACTCTTTTGGGGGCACAGAATACCAAATGCCATTCCTTAATAGTTACACCCTCAGGGTGATCATGTCTCATAAGAAGAAATAGTTTTCATACAAAAACATGGCTCTTTACTACCTAAATTTAACCATAGATACTTGCATAGAACCTATGCTATAGAAAGTCATTCTGAAAAGAGAAGCCAACTGTTGGGAATTCTGATGTTGATGCCCAAAAGCCCATAGTCACTCAAGTGGGTAAGAAGCCCAAAGTTTGGAAGGTGTACACTAGAAGAGAGAAGGCAGCAGGTCGTTAGAAAAGGAATAAAGTTAGTGTTGAGGTGGGAATAAGGGGTATTAAGTTATTTTGCTATTTTCTGTTCTAGGAGAGAATTCTCTGGAGAGGAGTCCCTGACTCCGGTAGTTCTTTGTTGGTGTAGAGCTTACGCTCATTTTCCCTTTCTCGTAATCCAATTTCCATTACTTTCCTTCTGTTTTCTATCAATTGGTCCGACCTGCCGGATCCTCCAGAGGAGCTAGCATTTCGAAAATGCCGCCAAAACGCACTAATATGACTGGTCGAGTGGAAGCTTTGGAAGATGCGGTGGTGAAGATGGAAGAAAATTTGCAGAGATCCTTGGCCAAATTCAGAGAGGCAATGGTAGCTGATTTGGTGAAGCTGTTGGATCGACCACAGGATCCACCTCCTATCAACAATAGAACGGATGATCGGTTGAAGGAATTTCGTATGGCAGTGAAGAAGGTCGAACTCCCAATGTTTAGTCGGGAGGATCCAGTAGGGTGGATTACGAGAGCAGAGTTTTATTTTAAAGTACAAAATACCCCAGAAGATATTAAAGTGAAACTGGCCAAATTAAGCATGGATGGAACCACAATTTAATGGTTCAAACTCTTGAGTGCAACGGTGGAAAACCTCACCTGGAAGAAATTCAAACTGGCCTTGATCGAGAGATACGGGGGAAGACAGAGCGATAACCCTTTGAAGAATTGAAAGATCTCACACAGACGGGGTCGGTGGACGAGTTTATTAAAGAGTTTGAATACATCTCATCTCAGGTAAGTCGTCTATCTGAAGAACAATATCTAGGTTATTTTGTGGGAGGATTTCATCCCAAAATCAGATTGAAGGTTCGCACCTTCAACCCCATAAACCGTGTTCAAGTGATGAAGATAGCACAAGATGTAGAGTCAGAACTGCAAGGGTCTGTGGTTCCTTGGAGTATAACCACACGGTCTTGGAACGGAGGAAGAAGTGTGGCGATTGGGTCGCTTGTGAAAGGGGGGGGGGGGTATGTATCGACCCAGGATTCAAATATGGGACGAAGAGCATTTGGATCTGGGCTGTCTGGGGGAACCATGGGACTGAATAAACAGGCTCTTACAAAATCACATTCAACGCCTCAATTGGTCCAACCGTTGAGGGTTGTTCAGGTGATCAAAAGGAGAATGAAAGAAATCGAGGAATCAAACATCTTCCTTACGCAGAACTCATGGATCAAAAGTCTGACAAATTGTATTCTCGTTGTGGGGAACAGTACCATCCTCTCCATCAGTGTACCGAGCGGCAACTGCGCATGGTAATATTGGCGGATGATGAATGGGTGGATGAGACAGGAGAAGTAATCGATGTGGAATTGAAAGAAGGAGAAGGCAAAGAGAATTTGGAATGTAATTCGCTTGGACAGAACACCAAGGTAACAAGGCACAGAACATGCTCCGTATCAAGGGAAAGATCAAAGGGGTACCGGTAGAGGTGTTAGTGGACAGTGGAGCCAGCCATAGTTTTGTCTCTCCTCAAGTAGCGGCCGCTTTTGATTTGGCAGTGGAACCTTGTAAAAATTTAGGGGTTACCAAAAAGGAGATCTTTCCTTTTGATGTTCCCAAACCAATAAGAAAGTCAACTTATAGTGAAAAAGGTACAAGTTACAGACTGAAAGAGGAGTTACGTAGTCAAGTAGAAACAAGAAGCAAGTGGTGAAATGTTAGTTAGTTATTAAAGTGAATGAGCCAGGAGGGGAGGTAGCAGTTGTCAGTTAGAAGCTGTGAGTCAGCAGGGGTTGAGAAGGTAAGGGAGGTCTTTGGTGTTGATAAAGTTAATAAAGGGGAAATAGAAAGAGTTCCAGCCTCCGAAAGCTGGCCGACTAATAAATCTTCTGTTTTCTGTCAATTCCTTTATATTTTAGTTATAAAATAACAGCAGCATCAGAACATTTTGAATTTCTTTCTAATGGTTATCTTCCTACTTCCTCCCTTGCCTTGACACAAGCACAACCACTATAAAAAACCTTTACCTACCCTTTCCAGGAAGAAGCCAAATACCCCAATATGAACAGTTAAGCTACGGTGTTCATCAGGTTCTAAGAGCAATGATAGAAAGCACAAAATAGACAAAATTAGGTAATCGCATTTGTAAGGAATAGAAAATTCAAGACAAGAATTGCTACATCCAGGCAATAAGTAATTTTACCATAAGTATTTACTTGGGTTATAGAAGATGTAATTATTATATTTATTTAATATTTAGGACTAACTCGATATTTATTTCTTACAAAAGGATTCTTATAATTATTTATTGTAACCAATGTCCAATTGGTTTTAGGGATTTCATACATTATAAACAAAGCTGTAATTGTCCTAGATCTATTAATTGAATGATTTCATATTTTGAGATTTTGATATACGTTCCCTTTGTTGAGTGGATCAGGTGTGAGGCCTTCATCTTGGGTGTGAATTCGTAGAGATTCTGGTGTTTCTTTTGAAATAAAGCTTTAAATTAACTTGCTAGGCCAAATAGCTCTCATGTTAACTTTTCAAGAGATATCATCCACAGCCTCTTTGATTCGAGGCTTGTTCCTAAAAAGGGAGCAAGAAATAGGAGTTGCACATCAATAAGAATATATAATATTCAAATATCGGCAGTATTACTCTTTGAATGCACTCATGCTTCTGTTAGACATACAGACAATTCATTTCTCCACTTTCCTTTTACAATAAGCTGCCACATAAGAAGAAAGAACCCAAAAATGAATAAATTATGCACCAAGACAAATATAAACATAATTCATGCAGAAAAAAGAGCTACAAAAATCAACAGCTTGCCCCTCTAGCTCAGTGTCTAACATAAACATGGTGGAAACAGTGAAAGAATCAAGTAAAAGCATATAAACACATTGCACACAGTCACAAGATCCACTTGACAGCAACAGAGGACCCAACAGCAAGCAGACTTTTAGCTTCATATTGTTATAATAAACTGTCAGAATTGCATACATCACATAATACTATGAATGTACAATATGATATCACATGACTAATATGCATGACTAAGAAACTAATTCTTGTAATGCAACTAAAGAGAAATAACTGGTCGTTAAGGATTCAAGAAACTTTCTTCTCTAATAAATGAAGGTGAACTGACCTCTTCTAGAGGTGAATCTGTGTGCACTGGAGGTGATGGATGTTTTTCAGTATAGAAAATTGCATGTCCCAAGGCAGTCAAGAGAGTTTGCTCTGCTAAACCGATCCGCAATTTTGTCTATGGAAACAAAGTCCAAAGTAGTTATGTCAATGACGAAACAAAGAATCCAAAACAACAATCTCATGTGAAGTCCATATGATAACCTGAAGTAGACGGATCATATATTGAGGTTCACAGTCAGTTGCTGCAACAAGAAGTCCCTTGATGTGATTTTTCTTCTTATCTTGACTATCCTTGCCAGACTCCTATCAAAATTTAAAACAGAGAATAGAGAACAGCTAAGCAATGGTTTTCTGTTGAACATGCAACCATTTTCATGTTTCCATGGATTAATACATGTCTGAACTAAACTAAATTGATCCAACTGTTTCCTAAGCAATAGGATGCTAATCATAAATGAATAATCTAAGATCACTATCCAAGCAAGAGCAATTAGTTCATGCACAAGTTCAACTAAGATTCTCATTGGGTATTACAGGCTCACAGACTCGATATTACTTTCTTTTGATGTTGTAACCTTAAAGGGAACTGCAAATCCATTGAAGTAACCAATAGCATGTTCAAGCTATATTCTTTGCTATTTGCCCAGTACCAAATACATCAACTGAAATCAAACGTTAACTTTAGAAATGTAGTATTTTAGCAAATATAAGTATACAAATTTTCAAAAAGCTTCTAAGATAGCACAGAAGAGAAAACTGCATATTATGTTTTGCTTGGCACACACAAAAGGTTCAACTGTCATGCCAATTTAGTAGGTAAAAGGTGCACCTTGGCAATAACCCGAAATGTATCAAAAACTTTAGTAACTGTCAATGGTTGAGGTTTACGCATCAAAGGTTGGGATGATCTGCTTGCTTTGGCAACAAGACCCAAATCTCCCAGTTCCTGCCATCAAAATATATATCAGATGTCACTTCTCGTGAATATACAAACAAGCAGCACATAAATAAGGTGAGTTAGAGTTGAGTAAAATGTAGAAAAATGCATATTACTTAATCCCCAATTCAATAACTTGCAAACTTACCTTGTATTGCTTTTTAATATGTGCTTCTTTTGCACCACAAGCTTCAGCAAGTGCCTTGATAATGGAAGCATCCCCAATTCCTAGCTCCAGTCCCTCGTGAGCTGGCGCAATTCTATTGGCCAAAAGGTATACAACCGGAAGCAAATCATCAGGTGTTGTCTTAATCACAGTCCTTAGCATATTACAAACAATTCCGGTGATCACAATCCGACCCGACTCTTTAGAAATTGCATCGAACACCCTGACAAGAAACAGGAACGGCACTCTTTCTCCTTCCCCCCAAAACGCTGCCTTTTGGGGATCAAAATTTGCTGCCGCCTTCTTCAATTGAGCAATACTTTCATCCACATTAATCACCCGTGGTTTCTTGGAGGCCTTTTCTTCCTCGGAGGATGCCAAATTAGGGTTTGGCTCATTTTGTTTGGACCCATTCGACAAATTGCTTTCTTCTTTGATTTGTTTCACATCCAACGTTTTCTCGGGTTTTGGTGAGACTTCGGGAGGTTTAGCATCGCTAATTGAAGTCGAATTAATTGGGGATTTTGAATCTAGGGTTTTTCGTTTCTTGGGGGAAGGGGAAGACGACTGGGTCTTTTTCTTGCCAGCAGCAGCACGAGCGTTGGACATGAGTGCATCGAAGGCGGAGGGACGAGACGATGACATCCTGTTGGAGTATTTGGCAGATTGTATGAGAAAGAGAAAAGGAGAGGGAAGTGATAATGGGTGAGATAATTTAAGAAGAGAATGTCCGATAGGGCGAGAGTGTACGTTGGTGTAAGCCGCACTGTAACAGCATGACCGGAGTGATAACATCAACCAGCAGCGCCTCGTGATGGCGGTGGTGGCGGCGGCTGCCGGTGGGGGTTTATCTCAAGGTTTTTTAGAGGGAAAAGGGAGAGCGCTGGGTGAAAGCTTTGGCTTGGCGGGAAAAATGATGATTTTTAGTGATTATTGCCGTTGCCGGAGATTTGTCTCCGGCCCCAACCCGATTTATGAGGCTTCCCCGGGGCCTGACCGGCGATGTGACAAGTTTTTGCCATGGTTGAATATTGGTTACGCTTGTTAATTAATTTAATTATAACTAAATAGTATAAGTTATATTGAAAAGAAAAAAGAAATCAACCAGAAACGATAAAATACGAAAACAGTTAAATCATATATGATTTTATACTGTAATCATATGCGATTACAGAACATTGTTGACACCCAAGCTCAAGTCGCATAAAATTACTACGTTTTTTGTTATTTTATTTGATGATAAATCATGTATAATTTCATCGTTCTTGTGTTCTTATATTTGGTTATTGTTATATGATTAAATAATAATAAATTGTAACAATATTTGCATCTATTTTGTAAAGGAAAAATACAAGTATATAGTTATATTTAAATGTGTGACTAAGGATTGTTTATTTATTTTATTTTTTTGTATTACGCCTGATATAAATTAAGTTGTAAGTGAGGAGAAAAAATGGTTGTTTGAATTTAGACGGGCAAAAAGAAAAAGGTTGGATTATTTTTAAAGCATTTTGATATTAATTTGTTTGAGATGGCTTAACGGGGACAAGTAAGGGATCCTAGCTTATTCCATATAGCCATTTTGACTTAATGGCTTAACAATTAAACCTTCAAAAAGCACTCATGTATGGCTAAACGAATAAATTGTCCAGATCATTAAACTTATTAAGTTGTAAGCAAACAACTGCTGATATAATATTAAATTATAACAATATCTCTATCTATTTTGTAAACGAAGTTTAAATCGAAAATTTGTGTTAAAAATAAACAACTTTTTTGTTCACTTTCATCATTTTTCTTCATCATCAAATTTAAATTATTTTTTTATTAAAACATTATATTGAAGAAGAAAATACTTATAACAGTGAATGTCATTGTCTAGATTAGTTTATGCATATCCCAGCTAATTACATGGTGCCTTTTGTTCCTCTAGAAGTGTCTGAGTAGATCTGATCGATGGTAGGAATATATACGCAAGAGTTACAACACAACTGAAGGGGGATTCGGTTAAAACATAGGCAAAAGCAGAATGAACGCTGCACTTACGATGAGGAAATCGATTTGACAAAATAAGGATGACCTAAACAATAACGCGTTTTAACCAATTTTAAACTTTAATAAAACTAAAATTTAAGTTACCATATAATATATGTTATACAAGATAATATACGTTTATACTATGAAAAGCAACATATGTTTGTAGAACATATTATTTATTTTAATAAAATGGTAAAATAGAAAAAAGAAATGGTAAAATGACCATTTTGCCCTCATGATTAACGAAAGATGATTTACGAATATTAGGATGAGACCAAATTCAAACCAAAGGCAAATCTTACGGATCTTTATGTAATAAATTAAATTAACAGGCCGTTCACAGGTAAGCGCCTGCTGACAAGAGACATCACCGTCGCGGCCTCACTTACCTTATCATCTAACATTCTCGGCTCTCATCATAAAAGTTTTTTCCCTAACTTACCGTGTAAGATTCTCATTCCTTGACATGCTCAAGTGATATCAGCAAGTGCTTGACCAATAAGTGTATAATAAACAATCCGCCGTTCACTTAAACACTTACCGATAAAATTCAACACTATCGTTTACTTACAAGGTAAGATTTTGTTCACTAAAACGCATCGTATGCAACAATTTATCCCGGTAAGCGCTAACCATGGTAAGAGTCCTCGTCCTCACTTACCGGGTAAGACTCGATTTTTGCCTTCGCTCCGGGTAAGATTTTTAGTCCTTGCCATATTCATCCGGTAAAATAAAGTGACTCGGTAAACGGCACCTTAAGACCAATTCCATAATAATCACCAAACTTACTCTAGATTTTACTAATGATTGTAACCCCAGATAAGCTTTTATGGAAGCAAAGTAGCAATCCATACACAATGAACAAAAAGCCACACAAGAATGGCAACTTTTTCTTCTTCGCTAAAAAGACATTGTTACCCTTTTGCCCATAAATGGTTCATGATTGCATCAATTGAACCCCTTCTCTGTTTCTAGTTGACATCCTCATCAGAAACTGATGATGTGCATGAAACAGAAGAAGATGGGCCTCCTCTTATTTGTCTTGTATTGTAAGACTTGCACTGTGTGCATTTCTGACCCACTATGTGAAACTTGACTCTTGATATCTTCTCACAGTCATTGCATAGTATCCACACCTAATTCATAAACAAACACAAAATCCCATTTCAGTAGAAAATGCAAATCCCAAAGATAACAGTCGGAAAAATCCACAGGGACCACATTTCGAATCTTGAATGAAAACTTACCATTTTGTTTTTATATGTTTCGGGCATAGGAGTTGCTTCAACCTAAGATGTTTACGGTAGCAAATGTTAGATGATTGAAATCGTAAAACACATGTTTTTTTGACCAAAAACAGGAAGAAAAAAGGCCGAGTTTTTTACTACATGCACCTCATTATCTAGCTTTCTCCACATATCCGACAAATCACATATAGATTTCGAGCAAATAGGGCAAGAGTACCTGTGGCATCATTCAGACGTTTTAGATTCTATTTGTTTATATCACTTTTTCCCTCTATTTTGTAGGTTTAGCCTTCATTTCTAATGGGACCCACTATAGCAGTTATACTTTGATCATCATTTTTCGGTTATAAGGGTTGTTTGGTTCAGGTAGGGGAATGAAAATGAGACTGAAAATGAAAATAGAATGAATTTTGATTCCTCCCAATTTAACCTGAAATGAAAATTGGGCTTGTAAGGGAATGAGCTCATTAGATTATATAAAACCAAACAGTTCCTTTTATTTTCAATCTCATTAATTACTGCTTAATACCTATAGACCAAACACCCCTGAGTTTTTACCTATGATAATTTTCATTCCCCCCAATTTAACCTGTAACAAAAAATGGCTTACTAGAGGAATGAGCTCATTATATTATATAAAACCAATAACCAAACAGATTCTTTTATTTTCAATCCCATTAATTACTGCTTAATAGCTCTAACCAAACACCCCCAAAGTTTTTACCTATGATGCTGTTCCATCTCTTTCAGGCAACCCAAATGCATTGTATGCCCACATGGTAACATGGTAAGATCCTTCAATGTATCAAACAGAAACTGCAAATCAAAAGGTAAATGTTACACTTTCGAAATCAAGAAAACATTTTTTTAACCTCAAATACAACGAGTGTATCATGTTACCTCAGAACAAACAGGACAATCATGGTGCATTGCCCTTTCCACACACACGTGTGTATCTTTGATCGCTTTCGAGTAGCAACATCCTACAGCATTTATCATGAGGTTCCCCAAACGTTGAGTTTCTTAAACAAAAAACATGATTTATAGACACGATATATAAATTTTTCATCTTGTTATTTACCACATTTGTCGCAATGAAAGAAATTCTCCTTGCCACCTGTTCTACATATGCCACATTGATCACAATGGTACTGATTCTTCGAAACCTTAGAAAGAATTAAGAAAAAAGTGCTTGATTTAGCAAAAGTTGTATGTATATAACTCCCAAGATATAAACACATACGTGAAAACGTGATCATGAAGCTTACATCATTGTCGTAGAATTTGCATGTTTGACAGAAGTAATTCCCCATACATACCCCACAGCTGATACAATTTTGTTGAACCTAAAAAGTATGCAAGAATAAGCCATAAACATGCAAATTTAATGAATTGATTTCGTTAATAGGGTTCAGGTAAAAGACTCACATCTTGTTCAGTGTCACATAGAGAACATATGACCTAAAACAACAAATGAAACCAAAAACAATTAGGATAAGAACACAAAAGGCGAATTGCGATTAGGATTGGAACATGATCCTATTGAATGATAACACGAAACACAAAAACTACCTTTTTAACATCATGCCGAGGAACATCATGGCGATGAATAGGGTCAATCTCAAGGGAATTCTGATTTATTGAAAGAAGTGGAAAGTTAGCAAGTACTTAAACTCGCATTCTTCTTTCATATGAATGAATACCCAAATCAGTAAATGCCCAAATCATGACAAATGTACCTTGATTTCGTTATGGCAATGGCGGCAATCGAAAACCTCATCACAACATGGTGCTTTGATCTTGCATCTCCTCCTATAATGTGTGCAACTAAACAAACAAAACAAGAAGACCATAAACCTCTGATGATATTCTTATTCTTTTCATGTTCTGATTGATGAAATTCATTGGATGAACAAGGTACGAGTACCAAAGCAAGAACATACCCAAAATTGCCTCCATCAACCTCCACAGAAGGTTCATCTTCATTGGCGACTTGTACATGAGGAACAGATACTTGGGACTCCATTGCCGACTCTATATTCTCCGATTCTATCTGTACGCACATATACATGCATTCATATTTGCATCAGATTTCAATACCCATAACTAATTTAGTACGAAAAAACTTACTAATCAGCAAAACGAACAAAGAACTTGAAATAAAAATCGAATTTCAAGGTCAATTCAAAGACAAGAACAGGGTGTTCAGATTTCAATTTTCAAACACACACAAAATCAGAGACAATCTCAATCTATGTTGAAAACATTCAACATCAAAACACATAATCAATGAATACAACTCAGAGATTAGGTGTTTGAGTTTGACATGGATGTTCAAAATATTCAACCTAAATTGAATCGAGTGCTAGAACTCGTAAATCAGGTGTTTGATAAGCGTAACTGATGAATGCAATAGTCAATTCTTTTGAAATCAAGCTGGGAATTAACTACGATTGATGAATGTACGCGGTTATGCACCTGATTTGAAGAATTTGAAGCGATTGGAGAAATGGATTATGGCGAATTGGGGCGTTAGAACTCGAATTGGGGGTCGTAGCGTATTGTTAATGAACCAGGTACGGAGATGGGCTGAAAACTGGATGATTGCTTTTGATCGAGAAAATGAATTTAATATTTATTTATAAAATTTCCAAATTCTAAAAATCATTCCTTCAATTATTGTTGGCTTTTTTATTGTGTTCTCCACGCTGCTCCATGTCTTTCTTTTTTATCAAATTGACATCAATTTCGAAATATCTTTGCAAATTGGTATATAAATAGGACTAAAATGGTACTTGTGCGATGTATCAAAATGCATCTTGATTTTAATGTTTCGTTTTATTTTTTTTATATTGATATAATACGGTTTTATATGGTTTTGAGAAATCGATAATATTTTTATTTTTAAATAAAATAAAATTTTGAAAATATCATAAAATTTTGAAAAAAAATATATATTGATATCAATATCAAATTAATCTTTTTAAAAGTTTTTGTGTTTTGATGTAATTTTCTTAATTCATTTTTTTAATTATAATTTAATTTAAATTTAGTTAACAAAGAAATTTAATTTAGGTTTAATAATATAATTTTTTATAAAAATAATAACTAAGTGTTATGTTAAAACTCAGTGATTATCCTAATTATATATTAGATTTTTTATATTTAAAATTAGATGTTTATCCAATAATTGATAATGTTTATCCACAATTAATTACACGAATTCAAATATGAATCTTTAATAAGTTGTATTTATACACAATTTACTTGTAATCTTAAATTTTAAGTAATATACATTAATAAACAGTTTTTCATGTATAAAAAATGGTTTTTAAGAGTTTTTGTCAAATGYTTTATAATATAGTATAGATATAACAAAAAGAAAAATATTAGTATTTTTTTAATTAATTGTTTTGAGGTGTTTAGATTTCATTGAAGGATGCTGAATCGGGAGGATTTGGATTTGGATTTGGAATGATTTGTAATTTTTGGTGTATTTGTATAAGGTTTCAAATTAATTTTGTAATCTTAAAAACGTAGTGGAAAATAATTTTTGGTTACTTATTTTGGAGAAAAAGTTCGGAAAAAAACCGTAAGCCAGATCCAGTGACATTTAAAATAAAATCTAAGCAATCCATAGGGTGTTTAGAATATTACCTTTTAGATATAGTATTGGTTCAGACGAAGCACTTTAGAAATCAATGTAGATTTCCTCTACGTATGTCCAGTTATCCACACACAAACACGTTGTTGTGTTCTATTGGGTGCTAGCCTAAAACCCTTAAATCTAGTATGTGTTTTCAACAACAAACGAGAAGAAGATCTATTTTCTGTGTTATCTGAGAATTAACGACCTAAAAGATTGAATCATTCAAAGGTTTACTGAATCATAAATTAACTCGAATAAGGTTTTATGATTATCCGTAAATATATTTATATAAACATAAAATATATGTATTCACATATAACATTTTTGATATATCATAATTACATTTTTAACACGTATTTACGAGAATAATCATTTTAACAATCAACATGATTTAATTCGGGTTTTTTTCGGTTATATAAACATGTGTATTATTTATGTGCGACCCTTGTAGGTTTACATATTCGTTGACAGTGTTTATGTATGACAGAAGTCGTTGGCATGTAATAGCTTACAGTTTGGTTTATAGATTGGAATTGAATTTAATTTCATTCTTTGTGAATAACTTATAAAAACAAATCACATGAATAATTAAATTATCTTTTTATTAATGGATTATTTACAAAACAGATGTTTTAAACATATTTCAAAATATTATTGCATAAAAATTCTACAAAATCCCTTGAAATACCAACCACCCCCGTGAGATTTTAAAATCATATGGTTGTGGGATTTCAATGAAATTCCAAGATTTCAAATCCAATCCAATCCAATTTAATCTTACAAACTAAACGGGAACTATTTTCATGCTATCAGTTCTTATCGATTGTCATTTTACAATTTTCGTGAAGTTGTGCAAATATTTTGAGGTTTCGTTTTTCATAATCGTTCAAACAACATCGTAAATCATTGTTTTGTATCTTTATTTAGGAATACTCCCAATTGACCATCAAATGTGAAAATTGATAATCTTACAACCACCACGAATTCCTCGTTAATGTATCAGACACTTTTATGTTCAATCACTCTCAACCTCGACAGACAATATTGACATTACCCATTCAATCCAATAAAAGATATGTCGGGATCTCCATGAAATTTGTTAGTTTTTTTGTTTATTTAAATTGGTTTTTTATCCATTCGTTAGATGTTTGCCTCCAAATTTTTGGGTTACATATATTTTTCTTCACATATGAACATATATTTGACCTATTACAGATCCTTTTTTATCTTAGTGACATCCTATTGATATTCACGTATGCATAAAATAGTACCGTATTCACATGTAAATATCAACTAATATAAAACCATTTATATTTTACCCAAAAGACACGAACTTACCTGGTAATCATATGTGAATATCAAATGTAAATTGATGTTTGAATACACAATCACATGTGAATATTAATTACAATTTACACATTTAAACAAAATTTGTTACTGGAAAAAAACAATTCAGCAAAACCCGTTATTGGAACAAAAAAGTTAAACGACAAAAGAACACTTAAAAGGAATTTTGAATGAAAAAGGTTTTCTCAAACGTACAAAATAAATCATGATTTACTAAATGAACATGTACGTGTCAACTTCTCAGCACATTTTTTGTTGAAAGTGCAACACAAAAAGAGAATGTAGGTAAGCCCTCGTTTTCACTTTATCTAGAGAAATTATTTACTTGTGTAGTCAAAAGTTATTTTCATAAATGTTAGATATTTGAGAAGTAAAGAAATGATCATAACCTTTCATGTGGTCAATATCAGAGTTGACTGGTTAATAATTACGGTTTTTTGATTGGTCAAAATTTGCGACCATGTAATAAATAGAGAGAATAGTTTCGTAACTTTTATAAATATACAACAAATGGATTCATATATGAACTTATGTAATTCACATATAAACTATATGTTCACATGTGAGCTCGTGTAATTCACACATAAACTATTTTAACTGATTCACATATGAACGAATATGATCCACACATGAACTAATTAATTAATATATGAAGATATATATATATATATATATATATGTTGGTTATTATACAACCCTTGACATTTGTGCAACCAATATAATCCAATCTCAACTGTCCATTTCATTTGATGAATATGTAATTTATAGAAGTTTTGATTATTTCATAATATAAAGTATTAATTTAATTAATGAACCGTAATCATCTTTCATAAATATTTAAATCATAATAAATGAACTATCATCGTTTCCATAAACATTTCAATTTTTTGGGTTGCATTGGTTGTACAAATGCGATAAGTTGTATTTGAAACAAACTCTATATATATAGATGTATGTATGTATGTATATATATTTATGTATGCATGTACATATATATATGTATGCATATATATATATATATATATATATATATATATATATCTTCACATGAAGCATTATCTAACAAAGTTATCACATGAGTCATACTCCATTTTCGTTACAAGTTGCAACTAATGTAGCATGTAAAGTTTCATCCTAGATAAATAACATGTATGATTAAAACACCTGGTTCAATAAAAATATATGCTAAGTATCATTTTGCCACATAAGAATTAAGTTTTTTCACATGACATATCGATTTATAAAAACATAATGTTAAAAAAAATCACTCAATATAATTTGTGACTAATTAAATATTTACATATAACGGAATTTAAAATATGAAAGTAAGGGTTGTTTACCAAATTTTCTATTAAGTTTTGTATGGGTAAAATGTCTGTCTGGAGATGAGGGAAGGAGAAACTGATGAGGAAAGGAAATGAGGGAGATCACACCATGTTTTTGTTTTTATGGAAAGAAAGGCGTGCTACCAGATCAAGGGCAAGGGGTGTAAAGTGGCACGGCTTAATGGGGACAACACCCCCTTTAAAATTGTGCGGATAAGTGATAGGCTTATTCGTTAAGCCATAAACAAACACTTCATTGTAGCTGAGCGAATAAGCTCAATTAATTATTAAGCCCATTCAATAAAAAAATAAACAGCCCTTAAGTGGAAAAAAATATCAAATTTAACAATAAATTTATTTACTTAAATAAAAAAAAACTAATTTTAAAATATACTTAAATACTATATTTGTGTAAAATCCATGTCTAATGTTGATACAAAATTTCTATTTTATCAAAAATAAAATATCATTTTAATAATAAAAAATGATATTTATGATAAGATATAATTTTAATCTTAAACAGCGCGTGGGCTTTGACGGATAACAGTTGGCCGCCCACAAACTTTGGATAGGCTTGTTGACGCAGCGCCACATCATATAGCTTCAGGCCCACTGGCCCACCTTCTAAATAAATATCTTGAGTAAATTACACTATTGGTCCTTGTGGTTATGTCAGAATTTGGATATGATAGCTCTTTAGAAATAAGTACATTAAGGATCCATATCACTAACAGAATTGATATTGATGATACATTTGGTTGGTCAAAGGGGGAAAAATGTAGGAAATGTGTCACCATATGGTTGGTTTATAGAAAGTGTTTTAATTAATAAATGCAATGACTATATTGCCCTTGAGTTAACAGGTTAAAGTTAACGGTGTTCGTATCAGCGACCTAGAGTGAAACGGAATGCAAACCACGGGACCCTAACATACTTATTTTAAAAAAGGGACCATATTTAGATTCTTATCTAACCACATGGACCAACGGTGTAATTTACTCAAATTTCTTTATCATTTCAATTTTCAAGTAGAGATGATCAAAATTCGGTTCAGCGACTTCCATATGAGATTTTCTTTTTGTATCTGGTCCTATTGTAATCGGTCTGGTCCTGGTCCTGGTCCTGACCAAACACCCCCACACGATCTCCATGTAAAAAGCTATGTTGGTCACGGGTCGGGCTCAAACTGGTCCCACTTTTTTTCCCTCCAAACTCAATTTTAAACATATATAAAATCGTGTTTGAAGATTTTTTAAATATATTATTGAGATACACTTTAAAAATATTTATCCGAGTCATTCAAAATACATTTGAAATCTTCTTTTTATTTTTTCACATAAAAATGTTATAAATGCTTTTATAATTACGATTTTTGAAATTTAGTATTAGAACACTTCAAAAAAAAGTCGAAAATATAGAAATCTTGAAAAACTTTATATATAATCTATAAAAATTTAATTTTTTTAAATCAGCCTATGTATAACCAATTCGGTCCTGTAAGGGGTCTCGGACTGGGTCAAGGCTTAAAGTTTCATAAAACTGTAATCAGTCCCGGTCTCGATCGGTCTCGGTCCTCCTCCTAAGCCGGTCCCGCTCCTAAGCCGGTCCCTGGTTGAGCCGAGTGCATTTTGTCTCCAATTTTACGACACATAACACAAAATTTAGACTATGGGTGTACAAAAAATCATTCAATTCAATTAAAATCGTTGATCTAAGTAAAACCATTCGACATTGTAATTGGATTTTATCAGATTCAAAATTTCAACATTCAAATTAGATCGATCGGTTCTTTTATTGCGATCTATAATCTAAAATAGTCAAACCGATCCAATTCAATGACCATTCAGCTATCATCCAATGACCATCCGATTATTAACTATATATAGTTATTAACATATATCAGATGTTTAGTGTTATTTTGCTTGGATCAGATCGGATCTACTTAAATTTAATGAAATTTCAACCGATGAACACCTATAAATTAGACCACACTCTATAAATTTCTTCTATTATAATATTTTTGAAAATACAATATAGATGTATTGATGTAATACCATGATTCATCGAAAACTTGAATATTTAATTTCAGTACATGTTATGTTTTATTTTATGCTTTTGTGTGAAATTGAGAGAATGAGATAATTTTCATCTGTTGATTAATTTTATGAAATATTATGATGTAATCGTAAGACTCAACGCTTATATTGTATTTGAATATGTCTATCAGTTGATTATCAATTATTATTAAATCAAATTGTAGAACGTTACGTACATATGCAATAATAGATTGTAAACTCTTTGAGAGGTTTTACTATTATAACTTAAATGTTTTATAATATCATAAATGTATTTGTATTTGAAATATATAGTAAATGTTTCGAACACACACGCATACAATATATATATATATATACTAGAAGCGTACTCGCGCAATGCAGCGAGATACATCATGATTTTAATATTTCATTTTATTATTTATCCCAGTCGATGTTATAATATGACTTTATGTGATTTTGAGAAAGCGATGATGTTTTTATTTTTGAATAAAATATATGTTTGAAGATATCATAAAATTTTGACAAAAATATATCGATATAAGTATCAAATTAACTATTTGAAATTCCTCGTTTTTTGTGTAATTTTTAATTCAATTTTTTTATAATTTAATTTATGTATAATAACGAAATAAATTTATATTTGGTTTAATAATATAATTTTTTTTGTAAAGATAATAATTATTTATTTTGTTGGAACTCGATAATTATTCCAATTAATTTTAATTGTTTATATTTTAAAATGAGATGTTCATCCTCTATTTGATTATGTTTATCCACAATTATTTATA